>NW_024539601.1:0-184395 GCF_016647785.1 Suillus fuscotomentosus
TTGTCCTTAAGTCGACGCACTTCGTCTTATGTTAATACTTGCCTTCGAGATCTAACGTTCGGAAACTATGATGGTTCGTATAGGTAGGGAATAGAGTACGATAAACAAGCACACTCGGCATGTTGCTTTTGGCCCCTGAGCTCATCACCCGCTTGACAAAAATTGTAAGCATATACTTCATTATTCAACAAAATTTTAATTCAGACATAGATATCATGTATATACCCGTGCGGATGGCCCTCGTAGATCACAGCTACGCTTTCGGTTCCGAGCCTTCATCTTCCCAGCTAAATAACTCTGGACCAAAGGTAGGAGAAGGGGCATTCGGTGGAATCTGATCTAGGTGGGGCACATAGACAAAATCAGGCATACAGCGCTCGAGGTTCTCAGCGCGGTGGTAATCTTCCAGCCATCTATGCCTGTATGTCGCTACCCGTTCCAGAAGGTAAGCAATATAAATTTCCGCGCCTTTCAGCTGTTCCTTGACGTGACGTAGCTCCGATTCTATTTCGCTTTTGGATTCTTCGTCGGTGCCTAGGTCATATTTTTCAGATACACCATACGGTTCCAAGTTGAATCGTGAAATCTCACGTGGCGTCTGAGTTCCTGAATGCTCCAATCTCTTTATTCGAAGGAGCTGCCTGTAGTCATGTTGGTCGTGAGTTATTTTCTGAACCACTTCATTACTCACTCGGTATCGCGAAGCTCATCTCCCTCTGTACTTCGCAGCGTGTTCAATGAAGAAAATTGGAAGCTCGAGGTAACTTTGTGGGTTTGCGTCTCATGCGTATACTGAAACACTTACCTTAGTGTGACATCGCTTCCAAGATGGACACATCGCCGCAAAGTCTCTTGAAGGGGTGAATTGGGCATCGAAGGAAGAGGTCACAAATGCTGCGATAGCAGTTGCAGTTCTATATATCTAAATTTACTATGATGGCGCACGAAATTAATGCGCCATCCTCTTTATTTTACGTACTTCGATGGCGCATTCAAGCTAAATAAGTCGCGCTTGATTTAGATCACGACATCTATGGCGCTCTGATGGCGAGGCCATTGATTTTTTTTTAAAAAGAATGGCGAGGTTTACACATACCTATTAATGGCATGAATGTTTAGGTATATAAAGCCCCCCTCGTTTACTACTGATTTTACAGCTCGCCTACCTTTAATCCATGAGTGGTGACGAGAATAACTCTCCCAATGATTCCTCGCGAAAGCGTAGTGCTTCAGCGCTACACACGGGCCCGCGTAAAAAGGCGTAAGTGTTCTTTAATTGGTAATCCCATCCTGACTCAGTCTTCATCAGCACTTCATCAAATCCCCTGGTACTTCACGGCCGACATTTTGGTCGGACAGTGTTTGCCCTTTGTAATTTCCCTGCTCTTCTGACTTCCGGTATACTGCGACTTGAAGAACTACAGGATACATCCATCGAGGATTATCCAGCAGAGTGCGTCCAATTTGACCATTAACTGTTGCAAGGACTTGAATATTTTTCAACGCAGTGTTCGACGCGAACATAGGGTTTTCATGGAACTGATAGATTCCTACCCTGGTCTTTTAGCTCGTCTGACGGACGGCGAGGAGGAGGATATTATTCACGTTGGAGAACTAGTAAGTTTTTATTTTGCAATATCATCGTACTTATCGTTTGCAGTTAGGTAAAGGAGCCTCTGGTGCGCGAGGCGACGATACCAAGACCCTCAAGTCTGCTGTCCTGGAATGGCTTATGCCCAGAGGACAGCCACTCATACCGCCCCTCTCCCAGAATATCAAATCGGACCGCGGGTTCAATCATGAAGTTACCGGTAGGTTGCTCTGCCCCGCCGGTCTTGACTGGTCAGACGTAGAGTAAGTCTTTCCCCTATCGTATTAACTGTCTATTATAACATTACACAGAACCAAACAGGCTCTGAAGAGCGGTGAAACCGCAGTCAGTGGTGATCAATGGCCTGTATTCTTATATGCTGGGTACCACTATGATCCCGATGATCCATGGAAGGGCTTACTCAGGAGCGAGATACTAACTTTCGTAAGCTCGATTTCATTGCTGATAAAGTCCTTACTCCGAGCTATGTAGGGTTTCAAACATGTTTTTACATCTCCGAGCTCGGTGGATAAGGAGCCGAAGGCTACGCGCTCCGGCAACGCTTACCTGCATGGTATGAAGTCTGTGACTAAAGGCTCTCTAGCTTACATTGCTACACAGGCACGCAAATTTATTATATACGCCTTCTACTGCTGATTTTTTCCCTTTAGATTCGGTTTGCCTTAAGTTCGTCGTCAGTATTTTCACGTACCGACACGGTCACAGACTCCGACAATTTCTATCACAGCATTCTCGACTTACTAGAGGATCCTGACGAAATTGAGGAAGTTGATGACCTGATGACATGGTGGACACGGTTCGTAACTTATATTGTCAGCTCTATGGGGTCTAAACTCACACCTTGCATAGTCGAATATTTCCTAATTCTTCTTCCTCTCAGCGCAGTATCAGCAAAAACAGCGCGCTAGCTAAGATTCGGGAAAAATGTGCTGCCTTGCGAGAACTAACCATTGCCAACACACATTAGTTATTTACTGTTTTTGTAAATATATTATCCAATCAATGTCAATTTCCTATGTGAACATATATATGTGACCAAATCACCTCAAATTGATGTGGCGAGAAATCTGAATATTAGAAGCTTGATTTATTGTCATTCATGGCAGTTTCTGGCGTCGGAAGCTGCCCCTGTAATGGCAGATATGCTCTTTTGACAGAGAACACCTTGTTATGACTTGACGATGCAGTGCCAGAACTTGACTCACAGTCAGTAATAGTGGTTTCCCCCATCGGAAGCTACCCCTGTAAGAGCAGATATGCTTGGTAGAAAACCAGCAACTTGATAGGTTATATAACTCAATATCATGTCCTGACGCACTGCCAGTGATTACAGAAACTGCCACTGGAAGCCACTCATGCAACAGTAGTTGCATCTGATAGAAGACCAACAGCTTTATATAGCATGATAACTCAATATCATATGGTGGCATACTGTCAGTGATTGTAAAGCCAGATATAATAGATAGATAATTAGCACCTTGCTACAATATG
The DNA here is from genome assembly GCF_016647785.1 of Suillus fuscotomentosus. Classification (NCBI taxonomy): domain Eukaryota; kingdom Fungi; phylum Basidiomycota; class Agaricomycetes; order Boletales; family Suillaceae; genus Suillus; species Suillus fuscotomentosus. The sequence goes on from NW_024539601.1 coordinate 3,104, forward strand.
ATAATCTAATATAAATGCTAGGTCATACTGACATGAATGGTGGCTTCTGCAATTCAAAGCTACCTATCTAAAGCCAGACATACCTAGTTGAAAACCAGCATCCTGATAAGATATTATATATCAATATCATGACCTGACACTTTGTTATCAGTGGTGGCTTCTGAATATTACAATCTATCTCGGTAACAGCAGATATGCTTGACAACCTAATATCATGCTAGGTCACAATGTCATTGATGGTGGCTTCTGCAATCCAAAGCTGCCTATCTAAAGCCAGACATAACTGGTTGAAAACCAGCATCTTGATAGGTTATTATATATCAATATCGTGACCTGACACTTTGTTATCAGTGGTGACTTCTGAACATCACAATCTATCTCGGTAACAGCAGATATGCTTGACAACCTAATATCATGCTAGGTCACAATGTCATTGATGGTGGCTTCTGCAATCCAAAGCTGCCTATCTAAAGCCAGACATAACTGGTTGAAAACCAGCATCTTGATAGGTTATTATATATCAATATCGTGACCTGACACTTTGTTATCAGTGGTGACTTCTGAACATCACAATCTATCTCGGTAACAGCAGATATGCTTGACAACCTAATATCATGCTAGGTCACAATGTCATTGATGGTGGCTTCTGCAATCCAAAGCTGCCTATCTAAAGCCAGACATAACTGGTTGAAAACCAGCATCTTGATAGGTTATTATATATCAATATCGTGACCTAACACTTTGTTATCAGTGGTGACTTCTTAACATTACAATCTATCTCGGTAACAGCAGATATGCTTGACAACCTAATATCATGCTAGGTCACAATGTCATTGATGGTGGCTTCTGCAATCCAAAGCTGCCTATCTAAAGCCAGACATACCTGATTGAAAACCAGCATCTTGATAAGTTATGATTCATCAATATCATTGCCAAGCACAGTGTTAGTGATTACACATTCTGTCATCAGCATATGGCCATGCAATGATAGGATGCATCTGTCAATAAAACACCAATGTGCTAGTGAATTATAACTTTGTACCATAGGCCTATCAATATTGTAGCTTTGGAAGATTCCACCAATGTAGGCTGCCTATCTATTCCTTTATCATGTGATCTACAATTGTGATATATATTTTCCATATTATACACTAAATAAGGCTAGCTAAACCTTTGTCAGACTGGAGCCAAATACCTGATGTTCTATCATTCTATCATCAAGGCCTAAAGGCCCAAGTATTGTGTCATTGCCATGCAAGGTGGCAGAGGGCATATTGGTAGCTGGGGGCTCACACCATGTTACTGTAACAGCGAGAAGAAATCATTATGAAATGGTGAAACAAGCCCATTATTTGATCGCAGTCCAGAAATGTCGCACACTCTACAGTTTCCTACTTTACTCAAGCAACAGTCTATCATATGACAGGATTTATATCCATTTCCTGCTCTCGCTCACCTTTGCCATTATAAGTCCTGTCTACCGTTGCCCAGATGTATCAGGTTGTTTTTGGAATTTTCAATTTTAGTGTGAGATACTTTTATGCTGTTTTACCATCACGTGACATCCAGATTCGGCCGTATTTCTGGAATCCTTCTGCTTTCAGGGGCAGGCAAGTCTTTGTGTGCCGCTTTGCATTCTTTCTCATTGCCGGCCAATGCAATCTATGTTTCAAGTTCCTTTCGACGAACAATTTGCCAAACAAATCAAATTATCTTGTCGAGTCCCGCCAGCTGCGTGTGAATCCATGACAAACAAATAGATCTATGAGGAGGACAGTGCTAGTGCTAAGAGACAGAACTTCGAAGCTAGTTTGTGTGAGTGCATGTGTGAGGGTGGTTAAATGTCTGTGAGTCTTGAATGGTTGTGCTACGGATCAGTGTGTGGATGGACAAGGCTTCCTCTATCAACTTGGGAAGACTGAATGCAGGTTGTGATTGTTAGTGCTGCTGTGGTCCAGTTTGGTCTGGTTCACAGAGGGTCGAGCGAGAACCAAGAACTGGACCTAGGTTTGGTTCTACCAGACTTGACAAACCTCGAACTGGACTTTGGCGAACAGTTCAGAATGGTCAGGTCCAGTCATTTTCAGGTTCAAACATGAACCAAACCAAATTTATTTACAATGAGCAAAAAAAAACATAGGTAGGACTTGTTGTGGTGCCACGGTCGATGGTCTCAATATCAAGAAGTAGGAGGGCATGAAAGATGGGGTGTGGTATGAGAGAACAGGTGGGAGAGAGTTAGCACAAGAGAATGGGCACAAGAGGACAGGTACAAGAGAGCAAGCATAAGAAAATGGGCACAAGATAATTGAAGATGAAGTCACTCACCTAACACCTCAAACTCGGTGGTTTTGGTTGCCTTTGTCTTTGTCAGCACATTGATTTTAGGGGTGGAGGCGGTGGTTTTGTGGGAGTGGGATGATGGGCTTGCAGGAGGAGTTGCACAATGAGATGTGTGGTCTGATTCGTCAGTTTGAACAGTGCATATTATGACTTACCTTGTCAATGGGCCTCTGCATTTGATGGAAATAAGTAAATCTTGAAGCTTGAGAATCCCTGAGGCTGAAGTGGATCATCAAAGGAAGTGTCAAAGCATGCTTCAACAATGTGGCAAGCTTCTTTTGGTTCATGGTTCAGAATGGTTTGGGACCGGTCCAAACCAAAGTCAAACTGTTTGTCCAATGCCAGAACCGAGAACCATAAGGAAAGATGCATACTAGTAGTGTGGACAGAGGACAACTTGACAAGCACCGCAAATTTGGTGAGAAGTGAATACAGCTCTATAGAGCCTGTACACACATAGGCAGACACTCATATGTTGATCATTAACTAAAATCCAAAGTTGTTTAGAATTTGTTACAGTGTCACAGGCCTGTCACAACCATACACACATCAATTTCACCTGGCCCAAGAGCTGACACACTTAAACACCTATCTCTACTTGTAGGTTTCTTAGATGGGGTCACACAGCTGAGACAAGAGCTAGAACAAATATGTAATCTCAGTATCCGGGAGGAAGACTCCAGGTGCTATAAGTACCTAGAACAAATATGTACTAAGTCTTTGTTAGTAGCTGGTATTTTATATGAAAGTAATAGTGCTTACATCTCAGTATTTGGGAGGAAGACTGAGATGCCTAATTCTACAAGAGACCGTTTTTATGTGCGGGTAGAGCAGGAATGAATGAAAATTAATCTGAGACCTTTTGACATGATGTTCAGCCAATGATGAGCAAATGTCCGAGAAACAATGTGCTCACACCTAATCTGACATGTCCAACGCGCCTCTCAACACTACTCTCATGCTGTCTGTCTCACTTTATGATCATCCTTGGGAGCTGAAAAACATGCTGTCGAAGGCCTGTTTGCAGTACAGTACAGCAGGAAAGACTTACAACAGTCTTTATCTTGGTTTCACCCGCTAGGATTTGTTGAATGGCTTGTTGTTGTCCGAATCTAGCACTGCCATGGTCCGGTTCAGTCCAGTTCAGTGAGGTCTGAGTAAGAACCAGAAAACGAACCTGCGTCCAGTCCAGGGCATGTCATTGAACACAGAACCGAACCAATGAGAACAGTTCAGAACAGTCGTGTCCGGTTCTATCAGGGTTCGAACGTGAACTGGACCAAAACATAGATCATATTTTCGAAAATAAGATGTACAGTGAAATTCTACACATCTGGAAGGAGCACTGACAGTTTAGCCAATGCAGCTGACTCCCTTGATGCTCCTGAAACTGCCAAAACATGTCCATACTTGTATGCTGCCTTCAGGAGTTGTAGTGCTGAAAAGGTGGATGGTGCCAGTGAATTACGACAGATGGTAGATGTGATGCCCCCACTAGAGAATGCTTGCTCAGACAGAACTGCACTCTCCTGGATGGGAAGATAATCACGTGCAATGCAAGCAAGTGTCGGATACTGCAATGAATGAATCTAACTAGCAATTAGAACTAGTTGGAAAAACTGCAAACAAAAGACATACCCCCCACCACACAACAATATCTACAACTTTATCCAATGGTGATGTCAAATATGCAGTGAGCTCATTGCAAGGGTTGTGAGCATGGTTGGCATTGTTGTTCTGACGAGCCGTGATTGCCTCACGCATCCATGTATCTCTGTAACAGGCCTCTCAAGTTTGTGAAGCAGCAGGAGCATCTAGCACCAGCACCAAATGAGGCCGATTGCTGTCTGGAATTCAAGAGGACGGAGAATGCATTGGATAAGGCTGGCTGCATACCAGATGGAGGTAGTGGGATGTCGTTGTCAGCATCATGGTAGAATGTGATCTCGGATGCATCCTTGAGGCTCCTGTCTGCACAACATGCAGATGAGTTAAATTCAGTCATTGTAGAACAATAATAAAAAATATCACCAAGTTGCAATTGAAACTCACTGTATTTAGCATTAGTAAGGCGAACAGCAGAACTCATCTTCACATCTGAAAAGATACTAACAACATGAGGTTCAGAACCATTCAGAACAGGTTCAGAACCGATGAAGAACCATCCCAGACAACACAGACTGAGAACCATACTTCAGTTCGGTTAGGTTCGATGGTGTCACAGTGGACAGGACTGTCTAGAACCAGACCGTTGGTCGGGTTCGAACCACAGTTCTGGACTGGACCATGGCAGCACTATCCGAATCATCCGAGTCAAAGAAGACCAAGAGAGCCAATGGCAAGGCATGAGATGTTGAATAGAGAGTGCAAGCACAAGGGGAGAAGGGGCAGGCATGAGGGAGAGCTGATATTGGGCCCGAAGCTGCACATGTATCAAGTTTCATTCTAATATAGCAAGAAAAACACTCACAGTATAAAGTCTAGCACCCACACAGATGAATGTCTCAGTTCTGTTTCCAGAGACTGAGACATGAGTACCTATACCATACCTTATCGTAAACATATGCTGACACAACATAGTCTTACCTATCAGGTACATGTTTCATTAATAAAGAGTTCTGTTTCCAGAGACTGAGACTCTTACCTATCAGACTCCTTGTGACCCTCTCGCTCATTATAAATGCCTTTATGGCGTGTATAATATCTGTCCTCAAAGTTCTTGTCTTCACTATTATTGACCTGCATCCTTGGAACGACAGATGACTTAATAGTAGATCTAGAATAATAAACTAATGTTTGGTTAGAAAGAATGCAAAGCGGCACACAAAGACTTGCCCGCCCAAAAGCAGAAGGGTTCCAGAAATCCGGCCGAATCGGGACGTCACGTGACGGTCAAACGGCGTAAAAGTATCACACTAAAATTGAAAATTCCAAAAACAACCTGATACGTCTGGGCAACGGTACCTGTCACATGCATATGAAAAGGCTCACTCTCGTCCGCAGTTACTTCCACGCCATACTCATTCGCTCAGACGTATGAAACTTGCGCGTGAATATCGAGTAAGGAACTCCAGGCTGCGCCTGAACTCTCAAAGGCATTTATGTCAGTCTCGGTCTTCGCTCACGGTGGCCAGTGGCCAGTAGTACCCATAGTAATGCAACAAGAACGCATAAATGTAATCAAATTATCTTGTTCCTTGCAGAGTCCCTACGCTCGTAGTGTAATTAATATCGAACGCTTTATTACACACTATTGCTAGTTGATACATGCACACATTCTTGGAAAGCAATTGAAATCAGGCTAGGTCCTGCATCAATGTCGATTATGAATTTGGCGTGATATTCTCGAACACCGAGGATCAGCCGTGGTCCCAACACAGCTGACTGCACAGTGATGAATGTTTCAAGAAAGCCGAAATAAATCAGAATCATTGGAGAATATGGATCCTGTGGAAAATAATGCATCAATTAAGTGTGGTCGCATGCGGAAGTCAGTGACACATTGGCATACATTTCCCATCGTTGGCGAAAAATAACCGAGGGTGAAGCATAAAACTGCAACAAAGCTGGCATGTGCAGAACTTCAACGGAAAAGATAGCCACGTTCACATGATCGGCTCACCTCACAAAGTAACTCATGTGAGTTTTCATCAACACCGTGAAACAGTCCCGAATAAAGCCACCCGCTGAGTGTTGTCGCAATTCACGGAAGTGCTTTAGAGCAATCCAGACTGCAAGACACAGTGTGAAGATCTCCCACACAGCGACGAGTGTCCAGGGGATGATGCTCAAAATTTTGGGATTTTCAACAACGCACTGATAGGTGCCAGAGAGAATGACTTGCTCTGGTATTCATCAATGAGTCCGAGGCACTCGAAGTCTTCGATCCATAATTGAAGCTTACCTGCTGAAATATACTTCATGTTTATTGTGACCATCACTATATTGGCGACATTGATGGCCGTGAAGACAACAACGAGAAGTACCAGAACCTTTCTGGACCGTTGATACATGGCATATAACCGAGCAATCATGATGACTTCGCATGATGTTTCAGTGAAGTCGAGACATAACAATTGTGAAGGCTCACCACCAAGTATTGCAATTAGGACCCACATCGTCCAATATAATGCGAAATACATGTAAAGGCCTGGCACATACAATCAGGGATAAGCTTCAGAAGATCACACTCTCCAAAGAAACTCACAACTGTAGCAATCATGAGGGCGGATCAGACAGCTATCCAAGAATGTCGCTCACCCCTACATGATAGTTGATTAGACGGGTATGCAAGGGAAACCATCTGTATGGAATGCTCACTGCATCTTTCAGCGGTATTATCTGAATAGTCACTGTATATCACTGGTCAGAAGGAACAAATAATGTATATGAACAGACGCACTCTGTATGTTCATGCTGACAGTGAGAGATGGGCGATCAGCATAACACCGGATACTAGCTCTCCAAACATACCCAGCGTATATTATTCCGATGTAGCGCACCTAGGACATCATCACATCAGCTCAGTTTGTTAACCAAACTTATGGTATGAGCTGCATACAGTGAGATATAGGACTGTCATCAGGGACCAGTGTTGCTTCTGTTGCGAATTGATAGTATTCTTTTATCGTTCTTTAGACATAAGACGTTCTGCTCACCCAAATCAATTCAACCTATGAAATTATTTCAGAGGGATTATCGTTCCGGTAATCGCATCGACTTACCTCTTGTCCGAATGCAAGTGCTGGAGAACCATGAGGATATTATTAATTGTTTCATACAATCCTGCTCACCCCAATTGTATATTACGGCAACCGAGGCAGCAACTGCAAAAATGCAGCGAAGGTCAAATCAGCATATCACCGTTATCATTTGACTGACTCTGTGCTAGTACAAACCTATAAAATAGCTGGAAATGATATGCGAATTGATGAGCGGCCACCAACTGGGATCGTTTGAGATTATGGTCATACTACTATCAGAGGATGTGAGTGGGTAAGTGGCGAACTTTTAGTGGACGTATGACGATGAAATTCGTACCAGTTGTATCACCTTTTATTGCTAACATGAGTAACATATGTATAATAACCGTATCCCTTGGTGGTACAGAAGTAGAGGTTTTTGTTCTCATGACTCACAGCCACGCACTGGAAGGACTATACTGATCCCGAATCTACACTGGAAGTTGGAACGTTCAAAACAAAGAAAAAAGTGAACATCCTGATTTCGGCGAATAACTTGTTTCCATCGCCATTCATCCCGACTCATTTGCGCGCCACTGAATCTTCCATCATAAAAAACCATACTAGTTCCCGTGTCTACTGCGAGTGAAGTTAAACAATATAGTCAGTAGAACTTGAAGCCGGGTAAGAACGTAGTAGTAGGTTCAACACTCCATCGACGTGATATGCCAGCAGTGCACCACCACTAAACTGTATCAAACCCTGATGCTTATGCGAGCCGGTACAGTAGATCATCCGCCAAATAAAATATTCATTCATTCAAATCCCCAGGCGTCACCGGGCTTTGTCAGATTTGAATTCGTTCGACCTAGGCCTCAGTCATGCATGGTCATGTCCCACATAAGTACTAGCTGTCGGGGACTCGGACTCGGACCTGGCATGACCGAGCGCCATTATGGCAAAGGCATCAGCTTCATGGAAGACAAATCTTAAACGCACATACCTTTTACCTGAGTTATCCACGTTATCCACCTATGCCTGTCAATCTTGAGTCATCGACCTAACTATTAACCGGGTTTTCACAGGACACTACCAGTGGCATGCATCACTATCAATCTAATATTCCAGAACGTCGATCCCTCGCACGATAAGACTGTGCACCTGTGGAGCACACAGTCACACCAGCAGATAGGACAGGCACTCGAACACCACTTGGGTCTCCTGCCTTGCGATTTCTTCCGGTGAAGAACTGCTCGCGAGTGGAGACGGTCATGGGAATGTTCATCTCTGGGCGATCAAGAACACACTTCCTGGAGCATTCAGGATGGATTTGTCATGCCTTGCGCGTCACAGTAAGGTGAAGTTTGGCCAAAAGCTGTGCGGAGGCCCTTTTGGATGCGGAAAAGGTGCGGACGACATTCGTCGTTGTTTGAATATTTGTGATGATGTTCGTAGGTCATCGAGCTTAGCCCTTCGTCTTGTCTCGGGTACGAATTGAAGCATACAGCGCTTCGTGGAGCACAATGCTATGATGATGCATTCAAGGTCTTCGCAATCATGTTCTCCAAGTTGGATGATGCTCCCGACCCGGACACGACGTAAGCCCCACAGAATTCAAGCGCCGACTTGAAGATGACTTGCGGAGCTACGCCAACAATATGTCAATCCATTTGAAGTAGAAGATGCTATTCGACGAGCTATTCACGGCCAATTGGAAAACGCCCTCCTTCGTTTAATCAACACATCTACCGGACGTTTGTGCAATCGGGACATGCAGATCAACGCATTCACGGAGAGCACAAAGTACAAAGAGCTTTTCCATTCATTGGACATGCGTAGGCACCTCTATCAAAGAAGCGGTCGCAAAGTACTTCAGCTGGGTCATGTTGTCTCATAGGTGGGAAAGGACGGAGCCGCTACTGCATGACATTCAGGGCAGGAACATACGACTTGATTCCCGTCGGAACAGTTGTGAAGTTGCAGATGTTCTGTAAAGTGGCTCGCCATGCGGGTCCCGTTGGGCGTGCAGCGACACATGCTGCATCGAGCAGAACGACAATGTTGAGGTCCAACAATCAGTCAACTCCATGTTCGTATGGTGCCACCACTCAGCGTTCACCATTGTCCACCTATCGGATGTCCTTCCTTCATCAGAGCCTGGCGCGCTCGCAAACAGCACTTGAAACACGCGAGGACTGCCCAGGAGTTTGTTGCCCCCAAAGTTGTCCTCTTCTACCAAGCAGATTGGACCCCATATCTCGATGACCGCTCACGCAACCACGAGTCTGTCAGCATCATGAAAGAGTCAGAAGATGCAACAGGCATAAATGCGTCGGCACTTGTTGACTTTCATCCGGGTACAAGAGATGCCCGAGAGAAACTCCGATGGGCATCAACGCGTGTAACTACTTTGCAGGAAGACATCGCGTACTCGCTGTTTGGGATCTTCAGCATTCACCTCCCTGTAATTTATGGAGAAAAAAGACGGAACACGCTCGGACGACTTCTACAGGAGATCATAGCTCATTCGGGCGACATTGCGGCCTTGGACTGGTTGGGACAATCGTCCAACTTCAACAGTTGCCTGCCAGCCGATATTTTACACTGCCATATCTATCTGAAGATGAGATGCAGATGTCGGTCTCCATGCTGCAAAACAGTATTGTGGCTGTGGAGTGGGCTTTGAGACTATATACCCTCCTGGAGAATCCTAGCGTTCCTCAGTTCGCAGACGCCAGACTGCAACTACCTTGGATCGCATTTCCTCTCACCGAAGTGCTGGTGGAGACGGTGAGAAATGTTTCACATATGAAGCCAAGGCATACGGGCTACAAGACCTGCAGGTCACGACGGAAGACAGCCTTGTTCAATTCTTGCCTGCAAGGCATACTCGGCAGTCATTCCTGCTCGTTCATGCGCGGAATCGGGATGATCTCGGGCTGATTAACTTTGCAGATGAGACGCAGAGCGTAGAAGATTGGCCCGAGTCCAAGTCTCCTGGATACAATGAGCCGACTACGCGAGAGTTGAGGCTGATCGTTCGCCTCGGACAGCCTTTTGGTAGACTTTTGCTAGCGCAGCAGTGGGGTAGGGAGTATAAGAGAATTGCTTCGGATAACAATATCATCGCGCAAGTGAAGGACATGACTTGTGTCGATAACATGATGGACCTCAGGATGTTAGAGATATTGTGACGGATTTTCGTTGACGTTTACACCTTGACAGCACCTGCATGCAGAAATGCCTGTAGAACTTTGATCCGCATTGTTTTAATGGCCTAAACTGCGCAACCCCCAACCATAACTTCACTACGGGTTTTCTGCACCCGTGGAAAACCCCAAATTCCTTCAGATGGTTCTTGCATAGGTTTCAGAACTTCCTCTCGAAACTTGAGGTTCCGCTTGAAGCTCTTGTTGACTGCAGCAAGGAGAAACCTCAAGATCGCATGGACTTTGGTATAATCATGACGTGACGTCGTTTGCTGTTGCAGGTGAACAACTTCATGACATGTATCCGAAAGTTATATTCACCAGCGGCATTATCTATTCGCAGTTGAGTCCGAACTGAAGGTGGCAATCGAGCGCTTCCCGCAGGCTCCAGCACTAAGTCTAGTGCCACGAGTTTGGATGAGGACAGCTCGGAGTGTGTACGTGACTCTACGGAAAACTCCTTTCCGATGGCTAAAGTAATGAACTAGTTGATCTAGTCGACGACTAAAGTCAATATCATACGCAGAGACAAAGGACAAAGGACCGTGAGAACAAAAAACATCAAGAACGGCCGTGTTTAGGAGCCCGCCTCAACCTGTCACCTCATCACCATAATACTGCTGTAGTGGGAATTGAGACTGAGTACTGAGTATTGAATTTCCTGCGGCCTTATCAAAGTGTGGACGCCCTTGTTTGCAACTCTCAGGTAGCAAATATGGACTATGGAACGCTGTCTTAGGTGAGATCAGATAATATACTGCATATTAATGTACACAGACAGAGTAATCAGACCAAGGCGCATGTTAGTGTATACGTGGGCGAGCAGAAAATGAGGTCAGTCCTAGATAACAGAACCGTGTCGCTGTCCAGGCAGAATAGCTTAATTTGTCTCTGGATTCGCCCAAGGTATGATACTGTAACATCATAGGATCCAGCGAGGATGGATAGATTCCCAGTCAATCCTCTGCCACAACAATACAATCTAGCGATGTTCGCAATTTCACGACTCATTTACCGATTGATCGCAGTTGGCAAGTACTATATATCCAACTTCCGTTCTTCTTGGCTCCTTAACAAATATACAGAATACCCATATGTGCTAGCAGAAACAGCATGATATCATGATATCCCTGTCGAATGGGTGTCGCTAGGAATCTGTGGGGAATACCGTTCTCTGGGTCCGGGGTCGCGCCCGACCATCGTCAATGACTAGTGACGGATTTTTAATTTTTCCACACCAAATTGCTGATGGACCCTGCTTGATGATCTGTTAGCATCGTAGATAGGTTCATAGTATCCATTCGAGGATAGAACTACGCAAGAATAATTTCAGGAGACCTTTTTTATTTCCATTTGTGTCCCATGAGAGTGATCTACTCTATGCAGGACAGTACTGTCTAATCTAAGGGGCATGGTGCCCCTGCTGCACTTCAGAGTCCGCGAATGCCCTGGTGTGAGGCGTGCCCCCACCAGTCCGCCGTTCCCGCCGGCCGTTTTAGACGCACGACTCTTCAGGAGACCTTATGACCTCGGACATTCACTTGACGCATCAAGGCTATCGAGGAGATTCCCACAGATAGATTTTTCCCGTATCACCATGAAGAACGATATCCAGCATATAAAAGCGAGTCGTCTTCCTACTCCCCTCTTCAGATTTATCTGCCCCAGCACAAACGATGCGTTTCTCCTCTGCGATCGTCCTCGTCATCGTTGCTACTTTGACATCTGCCATGCCCACTGACGATGGCAGTCTTCTCGCTCGGAAGGCTCAATGTTCCACATTTTGCACGAGAGATTCGCAGTGCAAGGGCTGCCCTAAGGGTTATTGCGTGAGTATCAGTAGTTTGTGTCTTGGATTTAACCACATAACTGACTGGCATGGCAGACCCCTCTTTTTTGCCAAGTGAGTCGCGTTTCTGCTTTGACATCAGTTCAGTATGTTTTTTGGCACTGACGCGCGAGCGACTAGTAATTTGCAGAGTTTTTCGGCACATTGGCTTTTCAACAAATTTTCTCGCCGCTCGAGTCGAGCAATAGAAATCTTAGCGTAAAATAGGGGGCTTTCTTGTCAATGCTTTTTGTAAAACGATAGCGTCCAGATGGTCCGAAAGCTCTGACTGAAAGTTTTGACAGTAGAAATAACTTCCACGCACGGTTCTGAGTCTGCTGCGTGGGGTATTTGAGAAGAGCTAGCACCAGTAGAAACATTGCACAGAGCTGCGTCTCTATCAGATAACATCAAATAACTTAAACAAGTACGTGAAATGAATACAAAAAAATTCTCTCACCCCTGCAGACTACCCGCCCATCGCAAAAAAACATATCGAGAATGTCCTGCACTAAACGCTACTGCTAGTTTCCACATGGACGCGTTCTTGGAAAGCAATCGAAGTCATAGCGGTAGCTATATCGGAGTCGGCCACGAGTTTGGCGTTATATTCTCGAATGCTAAGGATGAGGCGTGGTCCCAGCACAGACAGCTGCATCACCTGAAACATTTGAGCGAAACCAAGGTAAATCTGAACGTCCAGGGAATATATGTCCTATAGAATTGATGAATCATGGATGCACGTAGAGGGTCGATGACAGATCGGCATACCCCTGCGAGCGACGAAGAGAATAAACTAGTGATCTGGAAGCAAGAGATGGCCAAAAAACTAGCATGTGCAAACTTCAGTGGAATAAGAAAGGCACGTTCACGTTATGAGCTCACATTGCAAAGAAACTAACGTGAGTTTGCATTAACACTGTGAAACAGTCCCCCATGATACCTCCTGTTGAGTGTTGTCGCAGTTCACGGAAGTGCTTTACAGAAATCCGGACCGCGAGACACAGTGAAAGGACCTCCCATACAGTGCCAAGTATCCAAGTGATAGAAAACAGAAATAAGGAATCTCCCGAATTGACAAACACGCACAGATGAGTGCCGGAGAGAATGGTTTCCTCTAGTATTTGTCAATGAGGGTGGTGCTGTTAAATCTTTTATACATGATTAAAGCTCACCCACTGAAATATGGCTTATCGGTATTGCGATCATTACTGCATTGGCAATTCTGATAGCCAGAAAGATAACAACGAGAAATATCAGCATCTTTCTGGATCGCTGATGCATGGCATGCAGCCGAGTGATCATGATGACTTGGACGAAGTTTCAATCAAGTCAATATCACAGAATCAGGAAGGTGTATAACTCACTGCCTAATATTACATTTACAACGTCACCCGTCCAATTAAATGTGTCGTACATGATAAGGCCTGATAAATCCAGCAAACATCAGTTACTAGTTTCTGAGGATCACATGCATGAAGCAAACTCACAACTGTGGGAGTCGTTATGTTGGATCAACGAGTTGTTCGAGAATATAACTTACCCCTACATGGTAGTTCAGTCGTTTGGACAGGAATGGAAGGCATCGGAGTGGAATACTCACTAAATTTGTCATCGAAAATGTTGGAAGATTGCCTGTATGCCTCACATCACAAGAAAGAAACAGAATTTATGCTAGGAGACATACCCAACATGTTGATCCTAATCGTGAGAGATGGGTAATGAGCGCAACACCAATGACTTAGACATCGAAACGTACACGCCAAATCCTATTCCAACATATCGTGCCTAGGATAATTTCGCGTCAGTACAAGTTGCTAACAATGCTTAAAAACATAAGCTACATACAACAAGATACAGAACGGTCATCAGCGACCAGCGTTGTCTCTGCCACGAATTAGTTGTGGTATTTTCACATTGTTCTTTTGACGTGGAAGTCCGCTCACCCAGATCAGTTCCAGCTACATATAAAACTGCTGTCAGCGAGATGGCTGCTCCTGTAATGGTGTCAACCCACCTCTTGTCCGAACGTAAGTCCTAGAAATCCCATAATGTTAGTGGTCTTTTCATACTTAATCTCGCTCACCCCAATCATACACTACTGCACCACATGCGGCAACTACGAAACCATAGCCAAGGTTAATCAAGTTATCACAGTCATCATGCGGCTGGCTCTCCACGAACCTTGGAAATAGCTGCTAATAAGATTCGCATTGATGACTGGCCACCAACTGGGATCGTTCGAGACTAAAGTCATACTATTAGAAACGGGAGTGAGCGAGCGGGAAAATTCAGTGGACGTATAACAATCGCATGCGTACTTAATATACGACCATCTAGCGCTTACATTACCGAATTAAGGTGTCCATGTCAGGGATGATATGATATCTGAAATTGAAGTGTTTCAGCATGATGAATCCGGGTAGAAAGGGAATGTGCCATCGGGAATGTATCGTCTTACGACAGGAGCACAGGTCTAATTGTACGTGCTGATTAATACGGACGCGACAAAAAGGAACTCCTTGTCATAAAACACGATCACTGATGGGCATCGATGCTTGAGTGGCGACGAAGGCAGTTTCTATTATACGTGACAATTGTGGCTGTGGTGTACTGGAAGTTCCCGAAGGTAAGTTTAACTGTTTTGATATGCTATTGTGTCCTAAGCTCCCTCGATCGAGGCATTCACTTGATACATGCCTTCGCCTATGGTCCTACTGATTTATTGCTGCCGCCCTCAATTGCACGTCCGCTGGACCGGAAATATACTTTGCTCTGTTCAGTGTCCAGTTGGCTATCCTGAGTTGTCGCTCTCATCAACCTAGTGTGGGCCCATTTTCAATGCAACATTCACAAGGACGTTCACGATGTGACTCTATATGCAATGCTCTTGCATCGCATTCAAATTTTGCAGGATTAGCCCGAAAATCTACCATCTCGATCAAGTGCTGACTTGGTACCACAACAGGTCCATCAGCAAAAGTGGCGCACCCTGGTCGGGCATTCCCAGGCTTGGCAAGACCCCCCTTGCCTAACGGACCTCACCGAGCACCATATAGAGAAGTACTACAAGGCTGTTCGAAGCACAGGTCTTGAGGCGCGTATGTACGAACACGGAACGAATTTCTCACATAAACGCCGCACTGCTCAGGCATATATCCTTGAATACGAGTAGGACTCGGATCTATTCATGTGCTCAGTGGTGTGTAAGTACACTCTCATGTCAGTGACGAACGAGAATATGCAACTCCTTCGACTTCAAAATTTCGAGCAAATTTTGGCTAATCATTATGACTAGTTCATTTGTTCCTCACTCTGAATCATCCGTTTTGTTTCAACGACACTTGGAAATTAGCTTCAAGTCGGACCGTCTGCACTCGCTTGCTATTCACTCTCGTCGTCCCAGTTCCAACGCCGTTGATGGCACTGCAGTACCAGATCCACTTGGGCACAATGGAGTAGCTTGATCAATGAGCAAACAAAGTTCTGCTAAAAGTGCTCAGTGCGTGACTCTGGAACGGCCAGCGCGAGTGGGTGTTGAATAGTACTCCTCATTCGAGTTCCCCATTTCCCATTTTCAGGGATGGGATTAGGGGCGAACAAACTTCCACCAGCCGCTACGCCCATGACAGCACTACCAAGATTGCGTGCATGAAGCTCGGTCTCGAGGATAGATCTCTACTCGTAGTTCGTCAAGTGCTCCTGTACGAAATACACTAAACAACTTGAATAAGCACCACAACCGAACCTGTGATACATAGAAACTTGCAAATTCTCCAACTCTCTGCAGACTATCCGCCCATTGCGAAGCAATCATATCAAGAATATCCTGCGCTACACGCTACCGCTAGCTTCCACATCGACGTGTTCTTGGAAAGCGATTGAAGTCATAGCGGTTGCTGCATCGGATTCGGCCACAAGTTTCGCATGATATTCTCGAACACTGAGGATGAGGCGTGGTCCCAGCACAGACAGCTGCGCCATCTCGAACACTTGAGTGAAACCAATATAAATGGAATACATTTCCTATAAAAATGATGAATCATGATCGCACTTAGAGGTCGGCGACAGATCAGCATACCCCTGAGAGTGTTGGAGATAAAAGACCGATATGGAAGCAAGAGATGGCCAAATAACTAGCACGTGCAAAAATTTAGCGGAACAAGAGAGCCACAACCACATTATGAGCTCACCTTGCAAAGTAACTAAGGTGAGTTCGCATTAACACCGTGAAACAGTCCTCCATGATACCTCTTGTTGAGTGTTGTCGCAGTCCACGGAAGTGCTTTACAGCAATCCAGACCGCGAGACACAGGGCAAGGACCTCCCATACGGTGCCAAGTATCCAAGTCATGAGACTCAGAAATGGAGTATCTCCCGCATAGTCAATGTTGCACAAATAGGTGCCGGAGAGAACAATTTCCTCTGGTACTTATCAGTGAGCCTGACGCGCTTGGATATTCCATACATGACTAGAGCTCACCCCCTGAAATCCGCTTCGTCGTCATTGCGACCATTATTTCGATGGCAATTCTGGTGGCCAGAAAGACGACAACGAGAAATATCAGCACCTTTCTGGATCGCTGATACATGGCATGCAACCGAGTGATGATGATGACTTACACGGCATGTCAGTCAAATCAATATTACGGAGGTGTATAGCTCACCGCCCAGTATGACTTGTAAAATGTCGCCCATCCAATTAAGTGCATCGTATAAGATAAGGCCTGACAAATCCAGCAGCATTAGTTATCAACTTCGGAGGATCACAGGCCCGCAACAAACTCACAACTGTGGGAGGCATTATATTGAACCAATGAGCTGTTCGAGAATCTAACTCACCTCTACATGGTAGTTTAGTTGTTTGAACAAGAATGGAAGACATCAGTGTGGAATACTCACTGCATCTGTCTGCCAAATTGTTGGAAGACTGACTGTATGCCACCCGTCAAAGGAGAAAAAAAACAGATTCTATAGGTGCAGACATACTCGACGTGCTAATCCTGATTGTGAGAGATGGATGATGAGCGCAACATCAATGGCTTAGACGTCAAAGCGTACACAGCATATCCTATTGCAACATATCGTGCCTTGGATATGTTCGTGTCAGTACAACTTGCTAACCATGCCTAAAAACACAAGCTGCATACAACGAGATATAGAATGGTAATCAGGGACCAGCGTTGTTTCTGCCGCAAATTAGTTGTATTATTTTCACATCGCTCTTTTGATGTGGGAGTCCGCTCACCCAGACCAGTTCCACCTGTAAAACTGTTGTCAACAAGATAGTTGCTACTGTAATGGTGTCGACCTACCTCTTGTCCGAACGTAAGTCCTAGAAATTCCATGATGTCAGTGGTCTTTTCATACTTAAGCGATATTGCTCACCCCAGTCATATATTACCACAGCACAGGCGGCAACTGCGAAACCACAGCCAAGGTTAATCAAGTCATCAGTCATCATGCAGCAAGCTCTCCACGAACTTATGAAATAGCTGAAAATAACATTTCCGCTGATGAGTGGCCACAAGCTGGGATCGTTCAAGACTACAGTCATACTATCAGAGGATGGGAGCGAACGAGCGGGGGGATTTGATGGAGATATAACGATTGTATTCGTGCTTGATATACCGCCTGCTGCCAGCACTTATATATATGGATTCAGGTAGAAAGGGAATGTGCATCCGGGGATGACTCACAAAATGTTTGAACGCCGCAAAATATCGGAGAACGTCGGTTCTTGATTTCGGCGATGTGCCAGTGCGTGCCATCTTTGAAGTCTTCTTTCGCCCTTTGGGTATAGTCACATAATTACACGTTTGATTCAACGGCGCGCCAAGTCAACCTCAAGGCAAAATTCCACAACCTTTTTTCTATTTCATGGGCACGCTGAATAGTACAAATGCGGCCAAAAGTACATACATGCGTCGTATCCAATTCCTTGTCATCAACGTGTGTGGCGATGAAGGCAGTCGTACAAAAGAGAAGGGGTGGCTGTAAAGAGAAGGAGCGATCAAGTAATTTAGACAGGAACGGAGGTAATAGGCAATGCGATGACGAAGAGGCTATGATGATACAGCTTGAATTGATGGTGTGATGATCCAGTTTAGTGGTTCATAAGCAAGTAATTTGAATGAATGCACTGGTGCTAGAAGATCAAGCTCGTCGAGGAGCTTGAGGAGCGAATAGCCGGATAGTGAGAATCGAATAGAAATATTCCCTCCACCTGTAATCTAAACCAGTCCCAAGGAGACGTAGAGACCGATATTGATGAGATCAAAAATAGGGAGTGTGAGCAGCGCATTTCATGGCACGGCTCGGAGCGAGAGTGACAGTGGTCGTTTAAAGCGGAGAGCGAAGAAGCACGTGCAATGGCGAACAAACAAACGAGCGAAGTGTGGGCGTCCTAATGAAATGCAGAATGAAATATGAATCGTCAGCAGATACATGTTTGATGATCGTAAAACGAAAAAGACAGGTCAGGCCTTCAAAGCTTCAGGAGCGAAAGGATGGTGGGGACGAGATAGCCGTTCCTGCTTGTTTACTTTCGAACTCCGACATTGCTGGAGTCTGGAAATCAGCTTAAAGTCTGACCGTCTGTACTCGCTTGCTATTCACTGTCGTCGTCCCAATTCCAACACCGTTGATGGCCCTGCAGTACCAGATCCGTTTAGGTACAATGGAGTAGCCTTGATTAACGAGCTAAAGTTCTGCTAAAGGTGCTCAGTGCGTGACTCTGGAACGGCTAGCGTGGATGGTGATGCTGAATAGTACTCCTCATACGAGCTCCCATTTTCAGGGATGGCATTAGGGGCGAACAAACTTCCAGCAGCCGCTACGACCATGACAGCACTACCAAGATCGCGTGCGTGAAGCTTGGTGTCGGGGATAGATATCTATTCGTAGGTTGTCAAGTGTTCCAGTATGGAATATATCTATTTTGCAACATTAAACAACTTAAATAAGTGCCATAACAGAACCTGGAATACATAAAAACAAATTCTCCCACTCTCTGCAGACTACCTGTCCATTGCAAAGAAATCATATCGAGAATGTCCTGCGCTACACGCTACAGCTAGTTTCCACATGAACGCATTCCTGGAAAACAATCGAAGTCATAGCCGTTGCTGTATCAGAGTCGGCCACAAGTTTTGCATGATATTCTCGAACACTGAGGATAAGGCGTGGTCCCAGCACAGACAGCTGTACCATGTACAAGATTTGAGCGAAACCATCATAAATCTGAACGTCTAAGGACCATTCGTCCTATGGAATTGATGAATCATGAGCGCAGGGGGAGGCTGGTGACAGATCGGCGTACCGCTGAGAGCGTTGGAGACAATTGAGCAACATAGAGGCAAGCAATAATAACAAAGCTAGCATGTGCAGAATGTGAGCGGAAAAAGAGAATCGCATTTGAATTATGAGCTCACCCCGCAAAGTAATTAACGTGAGTTTGAATTAACATCATGAAACAGTCCCCGATGATACCTCCTGATGAGTGTTGTCGCAGTTCACGAAAGTGCTTTACAGCAATCCAGACTGCGAGACACAATGCAAGGACCTCCCATACAATGCCAAGTATCCATGTCGTGGGACCCATAAATAGGGAATCTCCCGCAATGTTAATGATGCACAGATAATTGCCGGAGAGGACAAGTTCCTCTGGTATGTGTGAATGAGCCTGATGCACTTGAATTTCTCATACATAATTAAAGCTTACCCCCTGAGGTATGCATCAGCTGTATTGCGACCATCACTGCGACGGCGATTCTGATGGCCAGGAAAATGACAACGAGAAATATTAACACATTTCTGGATCGCTGATACATGGCATGCAAGCGAGCAATCATGATGACTTGCATGGTATTTCAGTCAAGTCAATATCACGGTGGTGTAATTCTCACCGCCTAGCATTATATCTACAACGTCGCCCATGCATGCCAGTGCCTCGTCCATGATAAGGCCTGACGAATCCAGCAACATCAGTTATCAGCTTCGGAGGATCGCAGACTTGCAAGAAACTCACAACTGTACGAGTCGTTATATTGAACCAACTTGTTCGAGAATCTCACTCACCCCTACATGGTAGTTCAGTTGATTGGACGGGAATGGAAGGCTCCAGTGTGGAATACTCAATGCATCTGTTATCGAAATTGTTGGAACAATCTCTGTATGCCCCCCGTCACAAGAAAGAAACAGAGTCCATTCGGACAGACATACGGAAAATTTTGATCCTTAATGTAAAGATGGACGATGAGTGTAACACCAATAGCTTAGACATCGAAACGTACACAGAGAATCCTATTGCAACATATCGCGCCTAGGATATGCTCACGTCAGTATGACTTGTTGATCACGCTTGGAAATACAAGCTACATACAACGAGATACACAACAGTCATCAGGGACCAACGTTGTCTCTGCCGCGAATTAGTTATGATATTTTCACATCGTTCTTTTGATATGAGAGTCCGCTCACCCAGATTAGTTCCACCTATAAAATTGTTGTCAGCAAGATGGCTGCTTCTGTAACAGTGTCAACCTACCTCTTGTGCGAACGTAAGTCCTAGAAATTCCATGATGTCAGTGGTCTTTTTAAACTTAATATTGCTCACCCCAGTCGTATATTACCGCAGCACAGGAGGCAACTGTGAAACCGTGGCCAATGTTAATCGGGTCATCAGGGTCATGATGCGGCTGACTCTCCACGGACCTACGAAATAGCTGTAAAAAATATTCGCATGGATGGTCGGCCACCAACTGGGATCGTTTGAGACTACAGTCATGCTATTGGAGGATGGGGGTGAGAGAGCGGGGTAACTTAGTAGACGTTTATATATCACTGTCTAGCGCTTATATCACCAAAGTAACGTGTGAGGTATATCTGAGATCAACGTACTTCGGCATGAATTCAAGTAGCAAGGGAACGTGCATCCATATATCGATGAGATCAAGATGGCAGTGATTGATGGTAGTGGCTAGCGCGAGATG
Organism: Suillus fuscotomentosus; assembly: GCF_016647785.1. NCBI lineage: Eukaryota > Fungi > Basidiomycota > Agaricomycetes > Boletales > Suillaceae > Suillus > Suillus fuscotomentosus. Next base: position 24,159 of record NW_024539601.1, read on the forward strand.
TGTAACGCCACAAAAGATCCGAGAGCTGTTTGTAAGATAGTGCCATCTTTGAAGCCTTCTTTGGGTATAGTGAGGGTTCGGACTGCCTCGGCCAATCGATGACACCCAATCACAAATCTAACACATGATTGATTCGGCGGCGCCCAAAGTCGACCTCGAGGCAAAAAATCCACAATCTTTTGTCTAATTCATGTGCACGCTGATTAGTACAAATGCGACCAAAAGTACATACATGAGTCGTATCCAATTCCTTGTCATAGAATACGATCAACGTGTGGCGATGAGGGCAGTCGTACAAAGAAGGGAACAAAAGGGCGGTTGTACAAAAGAGGAGGGGGTTGTTGTACAAGGAAAGAGCGATCAACTGATTTAGACAGGAACGGAGGCAATAGGAAATGCGATGACGAAGAGGCGATGATGGTACAACTTGAATGCGAAGTTAATGAATGTGTGATGATCCAGTTTGGTGGTTCATAAGTAAGTAATGACGGAGTTGAATAAATGCACTGGTGATAGAAGATCAAGCTCGTCGACGAGCTTGAGAAGCGAATAGCCGGAGAGTGAGAATCGAATAGAAATCTTCCCTCCATCCGTAATTTAAACCCGTCCCAGGGAGACGCAGAGACCGATATTGATGAGATCAAGAAACGAAAAAAAAAAAACAGGGAGTGTGAACTGCGTGTTTTATGGCAGAGCGAGAGTGACAATGGTTACTTAAAGCGGAGAACGAAGGAGCACATTATCATGCATGATGGCGAACGAGCGGGTGTGTCGGCGTCCTAATGAATGCAGAATGAAATATGGATCGTCAACAGATACAAGGCGAGAGACATGCGATACATACCTTTGGCGATTGGAAAACGAGAAAGACAGGTCAGGAGCGAAGGGATGGGCGGGAGGACATAAGCGGAGGAAATAGGAAGGACGTCAGGATGTGAGGTGAAGGCGAACAAGACAAGATGTAAACAAAGTACCAAAACCAGGTCGGTTTTCACAAAGGCGACAGCCAGAGAAGATTGAGAAACACGAGCGAGTAGCAACTTGCGAAGGCTGAACAAAAGAGACGCAAAGGAAGAAATACGTCAAGCGGAAAGGAAAGAACAACTTGGGGAAAGAACTCGCCAGATGAAGGAGAAAATAGTGAGAGAAGATGGCGAGGTCCGCGTCAATCAAACCAAGATTATATTCAACATTCAACGCACACTGCTGATCAAAGGTAGTCTCCAGACATATCAGTACGTTGTAGACGACTTTCGAACTCCGACAATATTACTTGCTCTACTTACTATCTAGAGAGTACTTGGAGGCGAAACATTACTAGGAATGTGTGTCTCTTTCACATGCATTTCCAAGAATTTGAAGAAGTACCACGACAAAACTTGGAATCAATAAAAACTAAAAAACATTTTTTACAGACGACCTGCCAATTGTAAATCACATCGAGTATCTCCCGTACTACACGCTTCTACTAGTTTCCACATGGAGGCGTTCCTCGAAAGCCATTGAAGTCATAGCGCTTGCTGTGTCGGAGTCGGCCACGAGCTTAGCGTTATATTCTCGAACGCTAAGGATGAGGCGTGGTCCCAGTACAGACAGCTGCACCGTCTGGAATATTTGAATGAGACAAATATACAATTGGACGCCAAAGGAATATTCGTTCTATAGAAATGATGAATCATGGTCACACGTAGAGGCCGGTGATAGATCGGCATACCGGTAAGAAACTTGGAGAGAGAAAACTGATCTGGAGGGAAGAGACGACCAAAAAACTGCGCACGCAAAACTTCAGCAGAACAAGAAAATCCATTCACATCATGAGCTCACCTTGCAAAGTAACTAATATGAGTTTGCATTAACACCGTGAAACAGTCCCTCATAATATCTCCTGTTGAGCGTCCTCGTAGTTCACGGTAGTGCTTGACAGCAATCCAGACCGCGAGACACAGTGTAAGGACCTCCCATATGGTGCCAAGTATCCAAGGTATGCTACCCAGCAATAAGGTAACTGCCGGATAACCAATTCTGCACTTATAGATGCCGGAAAGAATGTATTCCTCTGGTACATGTCAGTGAGCCTCTTACACATTTGATATATAATCAAAGCCTACCCCCTGTAAGCTGCGTCGCCGTTATTGCATTTATCACCTCAATGGGGATTCTGATGGCCAGAAAGATGACAAGGAGAAATATCAGCACTTTTCTAGATCCCTGATACATGGCATGCAACCGAGCGATCGCGATGACTTGCATGATGTTTCAATCAAGTCAATATCATGGAGGTGTATCGCTCACCGCCGAGTATTATATATACGACGTCACCCGTCCAATTAATTACGTCGATCATGATAAGGCCTAAAATCAGTAAAATTAGTTCTCAGCTTTCGGAGATCACAGGCTCCAAACAAACTCACAACTGTGGGAGTCGTTATATTGAACCAATGAGTTGTTCAAGAATATCACTCACCCCTGCATCATAGTTCAGTTGTTTAGACGAGAATGGAAGGCATCGGTGCGGGGTACTCACTACATCTGTCTTCGGAATCGTTGGAAGACTGACTGTATGCCGCCCGTCACAAGAAAGAAACAGGATCTATGTAAGGAGACGTACTCAACATGTTAACCCTGATGGCGAAAGACGGGTAATGAGCGTGACACCGATGGTTTGAACGTCAAAACGTACAGAGAGTATCCTATTGCAACATATCGTGCCTATGAAACGTTCCCGTCAGTACAACTAACTAACCACGGTCAAAATTACAAGCTACGTACAGTGAGATACAAAACGGTCATCATAGACCACCGTTGCCTCTGCCGCGAGTTAGTTGTCATATTTTCTTCAAGCTTTTCATGTGAGAGTCCGCTCACCCAGATTAGTTCCACCTATAAAACTGTTGTCAGCGAGATGGCTGCTCCTGCAATGGTGACAACCTACCTCTTGTGCGAACATAAGTCCTATAAATCACATGATGAGTCAGTGGTATTTCATACTTAAATATTGCTCACCCCAATCGTATATGACCGCAGCACAGGAGACAACTGTGAAACCATGGCCAATGTTAATCGATTCATCAGGGTCATGATGCAGCTGACTCTCCACGGACCTACGAAATAGCTGTAAAAAATATTCTGATCGATGGTTGGCCACCAACTGGGATCGTTCGAGACTAGAGTCATACTGTGAGAGGATGGGGGTGAGCGAGCGGAGGAACTTTGTGGGCGTACGACGATAGCATTCGTGCCTGATATACCAGTACTATCTAGCGCTTATGCCACCGAAGTAAGGTGCCAGGCACCATATCTGAGATCAAAGTGAATTCAAGTAGCAAGAATGTACATCCATATACCGATGAGGTCAAGGTGGAGTGGGTAGCGCAAAATGTTTGAACGCCGCAAAAGATCCGGGAACTGTTTGTAGTCTAGCGCGCTCTTTCAAGTCTTCTTTGGGTATAGCGAGGGTTCGGACTGCCTCAGCCAATCGATGACACCCAATCACGGATCTACACATGATTGATTCGGCGGCGCTCCAAGTCGACCCCGAGGCAAAAAATCCACAATCTTTTGTCTAATTCATGTGCACGCTGATTAGTACAAATGCGACCAGAAGTACATACATGAGTCGTATCCAATTCCTTGTCATAAAACACGATCAACATGTGGAGACGAGGGCAGTCGTACAAAGAAGGGAATAAAAGGGTGGTTGTACAAAAGAGGAGGGGGTTGTTGCACAAGGAAAGAGCGATCAAGTGATTTAGACAGGAACGGAGGCTATAGGAAAGATGATGAAGAGGCGATGATGGTACAGCTTGAATGCGAAGTTAATGAATGTGTGATGATCCAATTTGGTGGTTCATAAGCAAGTAATGACGGAATTGAATAAATGCACTGGTGATAGAAGATCAAGCTCGTCGACGAGTTTGAGGAGCGAATAGCATGAGAGTGAGAATCGAATAGAAATCTTCCATTCCTTGAAGGAAGATTTCCTCCATCCGTAGTCTAAACCCGTCCCAAGGAGACGCAAAGACCGATATTGATGAGAACAAGAAACGAAAAAACAGGGAGTGTGGACTGCGCGTTTCGTGGCAGAGCGAGAGCGATAGTGGTTGCTTGAAGCGGAGAACGAAGGGGCGTGCATGATCATGCATAATGGCTAACGAGCGAGTGTGTAGGCGTCCTAATAAATGCAGCATGGAATATGGATCGTCAGCAGATACAAGGCTAGAGACATGCGATACATACCTTTGACGATTGGAAAACGAAAAAGACAGGTCAGGAGCGAAGGAATGGGCGGGAGGGGATAAGCGGAGGAAATAGGAAGGACGTCAGAGTGAGGTGAAGGCGAACAAGACAAAATGTAAACAAAGTACCAAAACCAGGTCGGGTTTCAAAAAAACGACAGCAAGAGAAGATTGAGAAAAATAAGCAACCATAAGTAAGGAGCAACCTGCGAATGCTGAACAAAAGAGACGCAAATAAGGAAATACGTCAAGCGGAGAAAAAAGAAAAACTGGGGGAAAGAAAGAAATCAAAAGGACTCATCAGATGAAGCAGATGGAACGATCGACAAAAATACAAGTACATCGAATCCAAGATATACAAAGATGAAGCCAAAGGAGACGAGAAAATCAAAATCGAAGCATCGAAGATAGATGTTTGCGAGCACTGCTCACACCAAACCATCGAAAGTGAAATCAAGCAAGCTGGAACGCACTCCCAAGCGTGACCATCCCACTCTCGCCAGAGAAAACAGGACTCGCAGCCCTCAAACTCCCAAACGAGATCCTACGCGCAGCACGGCGAAGCGTGCGTGGACGCGCCTGGATTGCGAGTAGAGGTGTAGCAGGTGTACTCGGGGACAGGGAAGGCGCAGTCGCGGGAGATGCAAGGGATACTGCAACAGGAGATCCGATAGGAGACGACAGCGGGATACGCGACGGAGGCGATGGAGTCGCCTGTGGACACGGCAGTTCAGGACCAAACATCGAGGGGTTGCGCATGAGGTTACGGCGGATGGGCTTTGGCTTCGTCATTACCTTCATTTCCGCCGTCTCCTTTGGCTTGGGTTTCACCTTCGGTACGGGCACGGGGAAGGCAGGTGTAGAGAGCGAGACGGTAGTTGCAGCAGTCTCTACACTCGCCGTCGAGAATTCATTGTCATTATCAGACGAGCTGGAGGAAGCCTTGGGCAGTGAAAAAGTACTCCGCCCCGACTCGCGTTTCTTGGACTGATCCTTATGCACAGACGATGTAGTAGTAATTTGCGTTGGTGCCAAAACTGGCAGAGTCTGTCGTGCATGTGCGTCCGAGGATGCGATTACCGACCACGAAGGTTCCCTCGTACGGGGCTTCTTCGCACGTTGAGAACGTACTTTCTCCTCTTCGTCAGAGGATATGGATGAGGAAGGCGCGTGCCCCTTGCGGAATTTAGGCTGCTTGATGGGTGTGGCTGCTTTGATTGAGGTGGTGGGTAGCACTCGAGATTTGGATGGAGGTGTCTTTGGCGGGGAGATTACGGATAGAGCGGGGACTTTAGGTTTTGTTTTTGAATAGGGTGTCTTGACGTTCTTCGTTGATGGTGTCCTTGGAGTAGGGGGCTGCGTAGGAACTTTCTTGACCTTTACACCAATAATAGCTGCATCAGGATACCCTCCGCTATGGCGAAATTCGGCAATCTTGAACAGATTCTCGCCGTCACCTTCCGGATCCACGCGCATCTCGCAAGAGCTCGCAAGGGTCAACGTGGACGATCTGCGCAGGGAGGACGGACGAAGAGGCGCTGATGTGGAAACAGGAGTGCCAAAGCTGGAATTCGAATTCGAGGACGCAGTAGACTTTCGAATATTGCCCTGAGAGGCATTAAGCGTTGATGAGCTGGGTGTCGAGGGAGCAAGGGAATGTTCCATTGGACGACGCAAATGAACAGGACGTAGGTACGGGTGGTGGAAAGTGTGCTCGTGTCGCTGGAGACGGTGCGAAAGGCTGCGTATAATCAGATAAGGGGATAGATCGGAGGGAACGACATACCGAGCAATGCTCTCGTTATGGTCAGCTTTCGCGTCGGTCATGAAATCCATGCTGGACTGCCTGTATAGTGGGTGACGCTTAGGAGTGTTTGTGGTAGGTTGAAGTACGTCTGGTGAAGTATCGTTGCGCTCAGCACATTTGCTCATATCTGCCGGACGATGTACATTGCCGCTGAGAAAGATAACGTCCTCGTCAATGATGGACTTCCTCCGCTCCTCTATTGCTCTTGCGCGGGCCAGGTCAAGCAATTTAGCACGCGTCGCGGTGACGGAATGGGGCCAGTCATTCGGGCCTTTGGCAGCAGTTATACCGCGTGCAATCTTGTCAAGAAGGTTCGGAGGCGGAATTGATCCGTTGAAAGGTGTAATAAGATGAGAAGGTAGCGCATCCAAGGTCTGGGGTGAATTTAGGTGAGTTACTTGGCGAAAAGCGAAGTTCAACACACCCTGCCAAGTAACCTAACCTCATCCTCCTTCCAGTCCAAGCTAGGGTCGTCAAAATCATAGTTTGAGCTATTCCATGAATCACAACTGTTCCTATTTGGAGCTGGGGGCGAAATGAAAATATGAGACGCGACTGGGCTACGAGAAGGAGTCCGTGGAGCAGAAGGAATGAAAGAACTTGTTGAAGGACGCGGTCTAGGAATATGTGGACGGGGGATGATGAGAGCGAGCGGTGAAACTTGAGCAGACATCAAATGAGTGACTGGCATCGAATTGATTAGGGAACGCGTCGAATGGCACCGACAATGTCCTCGTCGTCGTCGTCCGGGGAGAAACAATGACCATGAGGCATAAAATTACATAATCAAAGATAATTACTAGGTCCGACAACTCCGACCGAAGCAGATCGTGGTATTAAATCAAGAAGCCTTGTGACTTATACGTACAATGATTTTTCAAACCGGCGGTACTTGTACTACCGCCCTTCTATCTATACGGCGAAACTTATTGTCCGGGCGCAGGCAGCTGATATGGGCATTTAACTTTCCTATGGAGTCCTTGTACCCCACATCATATTCCCACATGCGAAGAATAGTACAGGTCTAGATCACCATAGATTGGGATTAGAAGCAGCGGCAGCGTTAATTAGAACTTCATAGGGTACTTGGCACTAGGGAAGGTCGAGAAAAATCACATCTCGAGTTCGATGGAAGCAGATTCGTGCTGAATCGACCTAAGTAGTGAGCTCACCTCATGGGCTGTGACGGTCTAGGGGCATCTAGATCGAGTTATGGACGAAATATCCAATCCTTCGGTGCCATAGAAAACTCACTGCTCGGAAGTAGCTTCCTGGTGAACCGGCCTGAGCGTGTCCACCGTGGGTATCAGGAATCCTAACACGCATTCCTCGTTGGTGCAGCAGATTCATGATGATAATAGACATCAGTCCCTCGATAGATAAGCCGCTGCCTCTTGCCTTGGACTCGGTTGGGTTTGAGCTTTCAGTCCGTGCTCAGTCTAGTAATCCTAATATGCAGGCTATGTCAATCTTCCAACACCTAGATCAGGGTATGTGCAACTCTGAAAATCCGATAATCAATGCCCCAATTCACCTTACTGCCCAAGTCAGATGGAAGCAGTGGAAACACATGGACACCCGAGTGCATAGTAGCAGGGACCAAAGGAGGGACAGCATGAACACATACAGTTACCCCACTGGTCTCTGCTACAGACTGCAGAAAATATCGAGAAAGTAGACCCATCACAAAATGTTCAATGCACTGGCACCAAGTTTGAATTTGAAGTATTTTGTGGCCTGAAGTCGACGTAGGATAAATGTGAGGTTCTGTAGTGGCCTTTCGATATGGAGGATAGTATGGCTTAATAACCACAAGGTCTAACATCCAGCGCAGCGTCGAAAGATACCTAATATGCACAGTACACTCCATAAACGAAGCTGGTAACCCTCGTACGTCACGATCAACCTTCGAGCCAAAATTCAGCCAACATCATAAAAAAATATCACGAACCACGAACTCACCTCCACACCACAAAATCTTAATAAATTACGCAGCTTGTGCCAACTTCCGTTCTCTCCGTTCAGTGATCTCCGCACGCTTCTGCGCAAGCATAACCGCCGCACGTTCGTCCCACTGATATGCCCAATATCCAGCGTAACCAAAAGCGGCCATTGACAGCGCATGTCCGCCGAGGTCTGTTCACGACGTCAGCATCAGTATCATACCTATAGCACAATAAATGTTGTGGTGAATGAGGGCACGCACTCTCCATGAGATTTCTCTTCTTTATTGCGAGCTGCCCGAAACGAGCTGCAAGACCGAATAATGAGAAACCAGCAATCGTGCCGAGGAGTGCCATCGCGTATCCGTTTGTTTTTGTGTAATTTCCAGTGAGCAGGTAGAGTTGAATTGTGCGGGGGATGTCGCGAACCTCGAGCTTGAAGCGTTTGTTAACCGAGCCAAATACCGACAAATAACCTCACTTTGGATTGTGATGAGCGTAGCCAATAAAAAGTTTCAATTTCAATTCATATCCACCGAATTCTCAGAAATATCCAAACTTGTGGACAGATCGTCCAAATATTGCCCTGCAGAGCTCCCCGCCGACCTTACGACGAGATGATTTAGAGGCAAATCTCACCGCAGGGTCGACTTTCCAGGTACAGTCGTGTTACAGCGTGAACACGAAACATAATTTTTGTTTTGCATTTACCTAGTTTAAGTTGTATCATACGAAAATGTGATCTTTTTGTGAAGAGACCTTGCATGACGAAGAGACATCGCTAAATCTCGTCGAGAATACGATGATAATATTTCATGAATGGGCTAGTACCAATTCGAAGGACACAATCTAAATCTTCTTGCTCATGCAATTGTTTCAACTTTCGACTAGTAGGGCCACGCCTTCTCCTTGGAGTTAAAAAATACAACACTAAGCTCGTGGCCAGCCACAATGTGCTTAGATTTGAAAGTCTCGCAACCAAACAACCCCTATTGCTCGAACTGAATACATGAAAAAGTTTCAGGCCAAATCCATTCAAGTACATGTTTTTAAGTCCACCTGGGTGTTTTGCGATGAACGCTGGCGTGCGCGCCATACGCAGGGGGACCCTCTGGACGGTCTAATACGCGCTTCAGTTTAAAATCCTTGTTTCGAAGAGAATCGCCACGTCTTCGACAGACTGCGCGTGTAAAATGGCAAAGTAGCGGGGGTCACCCTCATTCGTGAGTCCGGAGATATATAGGGAGGGTAGGGGTCCTTTAGTATCACCCCAATGGACAGAAATTGGAAGAGTAAAAAAGGGTCGTCAACGAGTCAAAATCTTAGAAGCCTACAAGACTCCCGTGCGAGTGCGAAACATCTTGATTTCAGTGCAATTCACCATGCGATCTGTGCCAATGATGAGCGGAGATTAACACACGGTGTGGCTTGCAGCCTAGTTGAACTTAGTCTAGTAGGCAAAGGCCATACATCTGCATTTGAATGGGGTATTGTACGGCGGATCGATCGGGAAGGTGATTGTGGTCCACTATTCATCAAGCACAATGGGCATGTTATGTTGTATGCACACTTCGAAGCTGTTTTCAAAACAAACGTCCATTAGGACTTGAGTATAAAATACAGGCCATCGGTGGAGGACTCAAACATACTCTCCCGCATTTGATCTATTTCTCCTACCCTCTCGGTGGAGACACTGTTGGAAAATTTAGCGAACTGTGATTTTGTCCTACAGCCATCCTTCAAAAATGTCCGATAACATCCATGTGTGTGCTACACTCGCGGTGAGCACAATATCGTAAAATCCAGCGAACTGTGACTTACCGATTCCCATAGCCAATTAAAATAACTCAATACTATAGGATCGCACTGGTCCAGTTTTGGCGAGGCCAGAAAGAACCCCTTAGGCCCTATCCGCTTCACTGGGCACTCTATGTTGAAACTGGTCCAGGTGTTGGCAACACCTACGAGATCGTAGGAGATCAAAGTACCTACACCTTTCGTATGACAGTGGACCAGCCCCTTGCAAACAAGGAAGGCTATCGCGGATGTTGTTATCTTGGAAGAGTCTCTGAGGCTAAGCTCCCCAGAATGGGGGCGATCCTCGCAAAAATTGAGGTCTTCCGAAATTGTCCCATTTGGAACAGCCACGATTGGGTGGAGACAGCTTTGAGGACTCTCAGGGACTCAGGTTTTCCCGTCCATAGTAAAGAGGAGGTTTTGCACGGGTGTCTTCAAGATGAGATGCTCTGGCAGCTAGAAGATTGGCCTGGAATTGAGGATGTCGTCGAATTTGTCGGTTACCAATATCTCGAGTGTGTAATATACTCGAAGTCCCGGAGGTTGCGCACAGAGGGTCAGGAGTGAACCAAGCGTTCTGGACTTGGAGGACGGAGGGTTGAAAGAATCTGACAAGTTAGTCTGTATTTGTTTGTGATTTCGTATCATCGATATCCAGCGGTCAGCTGAGTTATGTTCTTCGGCTGCCAAACTCGTGCAGAGTAAGTACCACAACACTACTGGTATACATAACACTGCACTCGATGAAAGTAAATATGGTGTCCTTGTAGGCATTGTGGTCAGTCAGAATAGCTATGTCTCGTCCCGCGCGCCAAAGAGGATATGCGCTTCCGGACGTGAAACCGATCATATAGTGAGAACAAAATCAAGCGCGAACTAGCTTTGGTCCGGAATGAGTACCAAATACACACAGGAAACCACTGAGCTGAACAGAGACGGGCCTGAGTTTGCGAGGCATTCGAGGGACATAAGACCACCCGAGTAGTAGACTGGCGCCGATACGATAGTAGTACTAGTACAAGCATAGAAGGCAACATACTGCAAGGTGTTGTATCCACGTGAGACGGATTCGGCACCACTGGTGATCAACTGCAACGAGTTCGGTTTTGGCGGTACGAATGATGGACAATGTAATGTTTCAAAAGCAGTCAGTTACTACATCTGACCTTGTCGGGACTCGGCAGTATCCGAGCTGATAGGGACTAAAAGGTCAGTTACTGCCTTTCGATTTCCCAAATTCCTACTACTTACAATCACTACTCTTAAAATTTCTCTATCCTACCATTAATTCGCCAAACGATGTCAACTCCAGATACCTCTATCTCAACTACTCAGGCCTCGGAGATCATAGAGTCGGTTTCATCACCTGGTGTCGTGCAGGATAGCCTCCGCGATGCAAACGTCAAAGTACCCACGCAAGCGGAATTATCTACTGTAGAGTCAAAGTTAGCCACCGCGCGCTCGAAGAAAGACACTGGTGATGCTGCGTTCAAAGTAGGAGATGTCAAGAGTGGTAAGTAGCGCATCTTTGGCATTGTTAATTAGTAGGTGATCCTTATATCGCGTACAGCATTGCGATCGTACCACGAGGTGAGGATATGACCAAAGACTTGTATGATGTACAGACGACCTCTAACGTAGCTACTACGTGAAGACGCTTCTGTATCTTCACGGCATCGATAAGTATGGTTGCACCATGTTAACTCATGTTCATACTTTACGAACTCTGAATTTTCCAGAAACGCCCTTAAATCGCTTGGATTGGCTGTCCCATCGTCTCCGTCATCGATGTCAGCAGTAGACCAAGCTGCTGGTGCAAAAGATGTAACGACTGAGGTACGAACCCGAAGTCCGTCGATCGATAAAAGGTAACAGGAGGACTTTGCTCGACAGGCAGATATGATTCTGGAGAAAGTATACGCCAATATGTCTGCCTGCCATATCAAACAAGAGAACTGGAAGCGGGCAGTGGATACTGCTGACAAGGTTTGTTGCCCTCCAACGCAAATATCTCTCGCTTAGGCTAGTTTGTAGGCTCTGGGCAAAAACGCATCTAATTCTAAAGCACTTTTCCGAAAAGCAAAGGCCCTTGGAGAACTTGGATTTTTCGAGAAAGCTGAGATAGCTCTCAACGAGATCAAGAAGGTCGCTCCCAACGGTGTGTCGTTCTTTGAATTCTCTTTCGGGATATATTGTTGACCTACGAATATGTACTACTTACATTCATCATTCAGAGGCGCCCATGGCCGACGCAGAGCTTGCGCGTCAGAGAGCGATGGACCGTGAACGGCAAAAGGCTCACGATCAGAAAATGAGAGGTGAGATTTTTCTTTGTTCCTATTTTTCCCTACTGAGATTGGTCACGACGATAGGCTGGCTTTCACGAGAGAAGAAGCAGGCTGCGAGCGAGTAAACCTAGTCTGGAGCGAGGATGTGTACAGCAAAAGCTCACGATACCACGTGTATATTGTATTTGAAGCGGACATCATGGTTTGTTGCACCTTAATTCAGCGAAGAGTATACACGATTCTCGACATTGGGGTCAATTATAAGTACTTGTAACGAAACGAAACTTGGACGCCGTGGCTAACATTACATAATTGCACATGGAAGTTGCCATGGAGCTTTAACGACCTTTTCTCGTCAAAATCCATGGCGGTTGGTTTATCGTCGCTTCCTACAGAGCTGATATGTCACATTCTACTCTTCCTCACCCCCAAGGACATTTGTCGCTGTGCAATTGTCTGCTCTTTCCCTGTATTCTGTATTTCTGCGATGCTAACTTTCTGAATCACGTTAGACCTGCAAAATTGTCTGGGATGCGGTTCAAAATTCGGTCCACATCCAATACAAGCTTGAGCTTTATGCACAAGGCCTCAATGAGACCGATTCTACGAACGCAGACTCCATCGGCATTGCCAGCAAGATGTGTTCGCTCAAGAACTTGGCATCCTTGTGGCGGTCTGGTTTCCATGTCAATACCGTTTTTCAAGATGCGGTTACTCGAGACGAACAGTACATGGAGCCACAGTTCGTGAAATGTGGGACTTTATGGGTGTGGAGAATGAACGATCTTTTGATTCGAGACTGCAAGAAAAAGACCAAACCCCCTCAAATGTGGCCTGAGGATGGCTTGTTCCAACAGTCACACACACACAACTTGACTAGGCATTCAGTTGTTGTCGACCCACTGCAGGATCTTGTAGTTGCAATTTCATCGCCTCCTACGTTGACTTGGGACGATGCTCGGCAAGATCAACTTATCTTTTGGGTCGACTTCTGGCTGGCTTCATCCCAGCTCCCGCATCCGGACTCTGCGTGCACTTCGTTGGAGTGCAGACATACTTGTGAACCTGATACCTACGCTGTTCATATTCTGAGTAGGCCTGCAATCTGTGGAGATCGTATAGTTGTGCTCTATCACACGAAACACACTTTAGGGGACATGTTCACGCCCAACATGTTCATACAAGTCATAGATTGGAGAAAAGGACATGTCAAAAGAGTAAGTCCACTCTCCTCTTGAAAACTTTGCCGCTTAGTCCAAGTAGCATGCTTTATGGGAACTAGGAGAGCGACTGTATACAAATTTACATCTAGTCGACAAACACACGATGCTTATCATCAACTCAAAAGGTTATATACTCTCGTACACATTACAAGGACTTGATGGCTCACCTCGATGTCGAGCCACGTATCTCCTGCCGATTCTGAGACTTGGCCATTATCTATCTGCAGATTCGACATCCATCTTGCCATACTGTGTTGTTTATGCCTCCCCATCGTTCCATGGTACAGTAGCTCACCCAGGCCTGATGCCCAGCTACGTGCCCTCTCCGGAGTCACAAATTATGATTCTGGAAATTCTCCCTATCTCATGGCCCGTAATGATCGTCATTGACATGGCCATGTTTTCAGAAAAGGCCATACGATCAGAGACGCCTGTTGAGATTCCGTGGTCAGACTGGGGACCCAAGTATACATGGTGCTTTCCGCATCATCCAAGCCATCGAATCAGTGTGTTCGGTAGCAAAATGGCATATGCCCTTCCTCTAGATCATACTCCTGAACCTGGTCAAAGGGTGGAAGCGCTCTCCCCCGAGGGAAACTTCTACATACACATCTGGGACTTCAATAAGCGACTCATTGCTCGCTCAGAAAATACACACGATCCCGATTCACCGGAAGTTGTGATACGCAAGCCTGGTCGGTTTGCTCAGTCGTGCTTTGATGAAGACCTGGCCTTTAACCGTCCTTACATTGCTTCTGTCTGCGCCGAGCCTTTCTCGATGCGCCACTTTGACAGGGTTTTCTTAGAACAAGATCGGCTTACTTTAACGAGGGTGAGTGGTTTTTTGTGATTCGAGATACGGCGATGATTTACTAATATGGCAAAATCATAGTTACCTGTTGGTTTCGTTGATATTCAGGTTGTTTCACCCATATCGATGGAGGTTGGCTTGGAACATGAAAGGCATAGAGAAGAGTCGCTGTAGTATAGCATGCATGTTTCGGGGCTCCCAAGGTGTTGTCGTTTCGATATAATAGCGTGAATTCTATTGGTCGTGACTTGAATTCGATCATTTACCACATACGCATAATCAAACTGTAGGCTCGAATCTAGCTCAGCTCATATTCAAAACGTTTCTCATGTACGATTGACTCGAATCTTGGGTTATGGTAAGGATGCGTTCAGTGTTGCACCCTCAAGTCAGTAGATGGAAATCAAACTGAGCATGTTGAGATGAGCTAATGGGTTTATCTCGCATAGATTCAAATGCGAGGTCAGTCGATTTCTGGGATTCTTTCATATACATCAGCAAAATGTCTATGACCGTGCGATGTCCATATCGCAGAAGCGTATGTGTAATAAGTATCCATATCCATGTCCATATTCCATGACGTAAACGATCACTAAAGTGCGACAGCGTCCATACCGCAGTCCAAAGTAGGGCAAACGAATACTGACAGGAATGTGTCTTGCCAGATATCACTGGCCAGAAAGGGCCCGGCGGTAAATATCTTCATTGCGCAGTTGTTGGCGCGGGTGAAGAGAATGCACACCAGACAAGATGTTGCCAGAACATGGAGTGCAGGTGGGAGGCGGCAGAATATACTCCTGACTAGAGTCAGATGAACCCAAGTCACTCCATTCGAAGTCAACATCCTGACGGGTGGCTATATGCGCCGGAAACCCAACTCCCAAAGGCGAGTTCGGTGCTTGAGGATTCCGCATGGCAGATGCCAAAGTAGCTGCACCCTGCATATCATGAAGCTTGATGGGATATATTGGTTTTGGTGCGGCGATGTGCAGCTCCCTACTAGTCATGGAGTTCTGCTCGCCTATATAAGATGGTGGTCGACGCAACTTGGCCACACCATGGTTAAGACACGGGCGAGTTTTCGAGGTTTTTATGGGTGTCCAAGTGCAGACCCTTCCTGCCTTTTGGCAACTGAGACACAGTGGCTGCTCTCCGGAACACTGAGCTCTGTTGTCAGAGGTACGCCGGATATGATGGTGATGGGCACTGCTCACTTTTTTCTTCTTATTGCGGCATTCATCGCAGGCATGAACAACGCGAGGTTGAGTACGTTTTGATCGTACTTGTCCGGCCAGCTCGTGAGTCGGATATGATCCCTCAGGAGAAACGGTCCTGCGAGCTGGAGTGGATGATTCGCCAGGAGACATGTTCTGCTGAGTGATGAATGGAAGATCTCCAACCGGTGGAAAAGCCGCGTTGCTGTAGTATGGCGCTTTACCACCAAGGGAATGTTCAAAAAGTTGGAGTGTGACCATGAGATTCTGGTGCCAAGCTATTTCATCAAAGATGGGATATGTATTTATGGCCTGGCCAATAGGTACCTGGACCGGCACTGACAGCAATTCTGGTTCAGGCTGGTTGAGGGAGCAGAATGCGGGGTAAGTCCTGGTTGACATGATGAAAGAAGGAAAGTAAGATAGGAGTCAAGTCAAACAGCTGCGGTGCAAATCCAAGACATTTGAACTTGGACTGCACCGCAATTGCAACATCCAAGACATTTGGAACCTATAGAGAACTCGTGACCAGTCTGACCCACAGAAGGTCATGTAGTATACGTGCAAAGGCTAATGTCGGAGTTCGAAAGCCTGAGGACAACGCGAAGCACGGTACAAGCGCTCTGAGTCAGCAGTAGAAGGAACGGCTACCTCACAGTATGTGTTGAATCTTGGTCTTTCCCTATACAACTGTCCTTGTCACTATACGCGTTGATCGTGTTTCATGACAGGAAATCGGATACGACATGTACTTTTGGGCGCATTTGTACTAACTGGAGCAGATTTCTCTCAAGGTCAAAACTTTGCTGACCTTGAGAGAAGTGTTTTTTTACCAGGGCAACCTACCAATTGGGCGCTGTTCAAAGCTCCATTTGAACAATGAAACGATATCATTGACGAGCTGAGGTGGGATCTCTGCTGTAGCAAAGATACCTTCAATATCGTACTAGCACGTTGCAGAAATCACGAATAGTTCGATCTTTGGGGGCGTTGAAACACTCCGCGTGAGTCGCTGCTTTCCAATTTTATCAACGACTTCCATTTTGATCTCATCGGTATATTTCTGGATGCACATTTCCTTTCTACATTCATGCTGAAACATTTTGGTCAATAATATATTATGCCTCAAATCTCACTTCGGCTATGTAAGTGCTGACAGGCGATATATCAAGCACGAATGCGATCATTATACGTTCACTAAGTTCCCCTGCTCGCTCACACCCATCCTCTAATAGTATGACTGTAGTCTCGAATGATCCCAGTTGGTGGCCATTCATCAACGCTAGTCTTATCTCCAGCTATTTTGCAGGTTTGTTCAAAGCCAGCCGCACGATGACCGTGATGACACTGACCGTGGTTTCGCAGTTGCCGCCTGTGCTGCGGTAATATACGATTGGGGTGAGCAAGATTAAGTATGAATACACCACTGACATTATGGGACTCCCAGTACTTGCATTCGGACAAGAGGTAGGTCGACACATGATAGGAATAATCATCCTGCTGACAACAGTTTTATAGGTGGAACTAATTTGGGTGAGCGGACTCTCACATGAAAAGAACGATGTGAAAATATGGCAACTGATTTGCGGCAGACGCAACGGTGGTCCATGATGACCATTTTGTATCTCATCGTACGTAGCTTGTGTTTTCAAGTGTGGTTAGCAAGTTGTATTGACGGAAACATATCCTAGGCACGATATCTTGGAATAGGATTTGTTGTGTATGTTTCGACGTCTAAACCACCAGTGTTGTGCTCATTACTCATCTCTTACAATCAGGATCAGGATGTTTCGTACGTCTTCTCGCATAGAATCTCCTTCTTTCTTCTGACGGGTGGCATACAGTCAGTGTTCCGACAATTTTGATGACAGATGCAGTAAGTATTCCGCACTGATGTCTTTCATTCCCGTCCAAACAACTGAATTACTGTGTAGGGGTGAGTGAGGTTCTCGAACAATTCATTGGTTCAATATAATGATTCCCACAGTTGTGAGTTTGTTGCGAGCCTGTGATCCTCCGAAGCCCATAATTAATGTTGCTGGATTCATCAGGCCTTATCATGACCGACGCCCTTGCTTGGGCGTCCGACGTTGTAAATGCAATACTGGGCGGTGAGCTACTAGGCTACACACCTCCGTGGTACTGACTTGACTGAAATATAATCAAAGTCATCATGATCGCTCGGTTGCATGCTATGTATCAGCGATCCAGAAAGGTGCTGATATTCCTCATTGTCATCTTTCTGGCCATGAGAATCGCCAACGTGGTCATGGTCGCAATAACAACGACGCAGGATTCAGCAGGTAAGCTTTAATTATGCATGAGATATTCAAGTGCATCAGGCTCATTGCCAAGTACCAGAGGAACTCGTTCTCTCCGGCACCTATCATTGCAACGTAGACTATGCGGGAGATTCCCTATTTCTGAGTTCCTTGACTTGGATATTTGTCACTATATGGGAGATCACTGCACTGTGTCTCGCAGTCTGGATTGCTATAAAGCACTTCCGCGAACTGCGAAGACACTCAACAAGAGGTATCATCGGGGACTGTTTCACAGTGTTAATGAAAACTCATGTGATTTACTTTGCGAGGTGAGCTCGTAATTTGAATGTGGTTCTCTTGTTTTACTCACATTCTGCATGTGCTAGTTTTTTTGCTTTTGCTTGTTTCAATATCGGTTTATTTAGTCCAACGCTCTCAGCGGTATGTTGATCTGTCACCGACCTGTATTGCGCCCATGATTCGTCAATTCTACAGGACATGTATTTTCTGGACGTTCAGATTTATTATGGTTTCGCTGTAATTTCCGAGATGGTGCAGCTGTCTGTACTGGGACCACGCCTCATCCTTAGCGTTCGAGAATATCATGCAAAACTCGTGGCCGACTCCGATACAACAAGCGCTATGACTTCAATTGCTTTCCAAGAGCGCGTCCATGTGGAAACTAGCAGTAGCGTTTAGTGCAGGACATTTTCGATCTGATTGTTTTGCGATGAGCGGGTAGTCTATAGGGGTATTTAATCCAGCGAAGAGTATACACGATTCTCGACATTAAGGGGGCACCCGAAACTTGGACGCCGTGGCTAACATTACATAATCGCACTTATGAAGCTTTAACTCACGTTGAGGACCTTTTCTTCGAAATCATCACCATGGCAATTGGTTTATCGTCGTTTCCTATAAAGCTGATATGTCGCATTCTACTCTTCCTCACTTCCAAGGACATTTATCGCTGTGCAATTGTCTGCTCTTTTCATGTGTTCTGTATTTCTGCCATGCTAGCTTCAATGAATCACGTTAGACGACTTGCAAAATTGTCTGGGATGCAGCTCAAAATTCGGTCCACATCCAATACAAGCTTGGGCGCTTGAGCTTTATGCACACATCAGCAAACTACAGTAGTGATGCATCGGGCCCGGCCTGAGGTCCTTTGGGCCAAGCCCTCGTAGGTCAGACCAACTTAAGCCAGGCCCATCAAGAAACCACTGAAATCCTTATTTGCTGCATCTGGTATAAGTAGTAGACGTCTAGACATCGAAGCAAATATAGATAAATAAGGTGCGGTGTTCAATCAACTACTGTTGCGCAGTAAACCAGGCTTACATATACGTCCACTAGCAAATGATTCCCCTGCTCGCTCACCCGACCTCTAATAGTATGACTGTAGTCTCGAACGATGCCAGTTGGTGGCCATTCATCAATGCAGATATTATTTTCAGCTGTTTTGCAGGTTTGTTCAGAGCCAGCTGCACGATGACCATGATGACTCTATCAAAACTGACTGCGGTTTCGTAGTTGCCGCCTGTGCTGCGGTAATATACGATTGGGGTGAGCAAGATTCAGTATGAACAGACCACTGACGTTATGGGATTCTAGTACTTACATTTGGACAAGAGGTATGTCGACACCATGACAGGAGCAACCATCTTGGTGACAACAGTTTTACAGGTGGAACTGGTCTGGGTGAGCGCACTGCCACATTAAAAGACCGATGTGAAAATACAAGAACTCATTCGCGTCAGAGGCAACGGTGGTCCCTGATGACCGTCCTGTATCTCATTGTATGTAGCTTGTGTTTTCAAGCATGGTTAGCAAGTTGTACAGACAGGAACGTATCCTAGGCACGATATCTTGGAATAGGATTTGTTATGTACGTTTTTCTACGTCTGAAACATTGGTGTTGCGCTCATTACCCATCTCTCACAAACAGGATCAGGATGTTGTGTATGTCTTCTCGCATGGGCTCTGTTTCTTTCTGGTAACAGGGAACATACAGTCAGTATTCCGACGATTTCGACGACAGATGTAGTGAGTATTCCACACTGATGCCTTCCATTCCCGCCTGAACAACTGAACTACCGTATAGGGGTGAGTGAGATTCTCGCAGAATTCGTTGGTTTAATATAATGATTTCCATGGTAGTTGTGAGTTTATTGCGAGCCTGTGATCCTCCGAAGCTGATAAGTAATGTTACTGGATTCATCAGGCCATATCATGTCCGACGCTATTGCTTGGGCGTTTGATGTTGTAAATGTAATACTGGGCGGTGAGCTATACACCTTCGCGATATTGACTTGATTGAAATATCATTCAAGTCATCATGATTGCTCGGTTGCATGCTATGTATCAACGATCCAGAAAGGTGCTGATATTTCTCGTTGTCATCTTTCTGGCCATCAGAATTGCCAATGCAGTCATGGTCGCAATAACAATGACGCAGGATTCAGGAGGTAAGCTTTAATAATGCATGAAATGTTCGAGTGCATCAGGCTCATTGCCAAGTACCAGAGGAACTTGTTCTCTCCGGCACCTATCATTGCACCATAGACTATCCGGGAGATTCCCTATTTGTGAATTTCATGAGTCTGATACTTGTCACTGTATGGGAAATCCTTGCACTGTGTCTCGCAGTCTGGATCGCTGTGAAACACTTCCGAGAACTGCGAAGACACCCAACAAGAGGTGTTATCGGGGACTGTTTCACAGTGTTAATGAAAACTCATGTGGGTTACTTTGCGGGGTGAGCTCATAATTTGGATGTAGTTCTCTTGTTTCGCTCACGTTCTGCACGTGCTAGTTTTTTTGCTTTTGCTTGCCTCAATATCGGTCTACTCTGTCCAACACTCTTGGCGGTATGTCGATCTGTCACCGAACTGTGTGCGCCCATGATTCATCAATTCCATAGGACATATTAATCCCAGATGTTGAGATTTATTATGGCTTCTCTATAATCTCCGCGACGATGCAGTTGTCTGTGCTGGGTCCACGCCTCATCCTCAGTGTTCGAGAATATCATGCAAAACTGGTGGCAGACTCCGATACAACAAGCACTATGACTTCAATTGCTTTCCAGGACCGTATCGATGTAGAAAATAACAGTAGCGTTTAGTGAAGGACATTCTCGATCTGATTGTTTTGTGATGGGCGGGTAGTCTGTACTAGGGGTGTTTGTTTTTGTCCATTCCAAGTTTCGTCATGGTGCTTGCTTGATTTATTGGATGTTACGAAATGCAAGCAACTCTGTTATTCATCGATCATCCTGCACATAGTAAATAGTGGTCACCTCCGTAGCTAGGCAGAACATCTGAAATATCTTTTGCAGTTTGCAACGCAGGGACAGCTTGGGCACCAAATTCCCACGATGCGCTAAAATGCCTCACTAAGAAGATCAAGTTGTGCTCTCTCAATTGCCACCACTTTTGCATCTCCTTCGACTTCTTGCAGCTCAAAGCTCCGCCAAATTAGCGCAGAATATTACAGGTCTTCGACTGCAAGATATACGATTTACTTGGGAACGAATGGGCTGTCGTGATAAAGTTGCACTTCTGTCAACCTGCCCAACAACATAATGCACATTGTGTGCGACCTTTGCAGCGCCTCTTGCATGTCAAGTCAACTCGAAATCGTGCACTCGACATTCATACATTGGAACAAGAATTGTACGGTGAAACAGAATCCAGATGTTGTCAAGACACAGACCAATATGAGTGAGAGCGTAGTTCTCATGAAGCCTAATTTGTCTACGTCTTGACACCCTGTTTTTCTCGATTCTTTTGCGACGATCTGGGATAATTCCATCTTCTATCTACCACCCACTGGCTGCCCATGAAAGATCAACTATATTGTGGTCAGCGCCCCACGTCGTTCCGCTAGGGGAAGGCAGTTCCCACGGGTAGTCAAGTTGGTTGTTTGGACCTGCTGCGCACACCTGTGAACGCTTACAATATGAACTGGCAATCATTGGCGATCTATCTCTTGTGTTCGAGTCAAATCTGTCTCGCAGACAATGGTATGGTTATGTCCATGGATGATGGCATGACTCTTGCCGTAGGGAACATGCTGTCGTATCTACACTTTACCCAGGAGACACTCGTGGGTTATATCTTCTCACCTACATACAATGAGCTCTTCTAACAGGACTGTATACAGTTTGGTTCCTTGGCTGGGTTCCTAAGAGCTCTGGGGCCATGGTTGGCACATGTTTCGCACTGTTTATGTTGGCGATGATCGAGCGCTGGATAGTGGCTTGTCGAGGAGTGATGGAATTTCACTGGAGCCAACAGTACATCCTTTTCCTTCTTTTGTGTACTTTATTTCTTACGCATGATCAGGGCGATTATCATTGCATCGGACAAGCTCGATACTCTACCAACTCGGTCATCTCCCATTAGATCATAAAGCACTTCACTCCTCCCTTTATTCCTGCGCATGATATCTCACGTGGGGTCATGTTTGTAGCGCAGACTGCTGCTGAATTACCTTTTCATGCTGACAATTATGTACGTTGTGTCGCTCTTTTTGTTCAGTCGAGTTGTTGATGTGTTGGGCGTGGACAGGACGTTCCAACTAGGTTTCATATTATCCCTTGTGGTGGGGCTCGGAGTGGGAGAAACTCTCTTTGGAAGGTTTGGTAGTGTTACGCATGCGCATTAAATCCATGCACATCCGTTTTTGTAAGTATAGAATGGCTGCAAAGTATCGACGTCTCTTCGTTATCGTTGGGCATGCCAAGCTAAGATACAGTGTATTACTAATCTAATTGAAGCTCTTAAGTTGAGCAGGCGGAGCTGTGTCTCTGTGACAGTGGCCCTCGACGATTGCTGGAAGATGGACCATGCATGATATCATGCACAGATAATGCAGCGCTTGTGATTGAGCTCGGTGATCGCTCCTTGAATGATACCATGTTTTTCCGCAGTAGTGGGCAACAGGTGTACAGAGTCAGATTTCCAAATGACTTTGATTATTCGAGAGTGATGAAATATATTGCGTCACAAAAATACGTAAGAGGCAGCGCGAAGACCGTCTCTTATAAGCGCCTGAGTATTACTACTGGCTATCGATGGGCGCTGAGCGTCGCAACCGCGTTGAGCCTAGAGGCCATCCAAGTCAGTATGTGAAATTTCACGTCCATTGTTCCCGGTCCCGTGACTAGTGTGACCTTGTCGGACTACGTTAGCAAGCAAGCTTGTGAAATCGACAGCGCCTCTGTCATCCGGTAAAACCTAATAGCAACCAAACCGAATTCGGGATGCGAATATCACAAGGCTGCTCGCGTCCGACGTAAGCCTGTTTGAGTTGTTCCGTGTCGTCCATCTAAGTAGCGTCTGGTTGTATCCTCCTCTCAACTTCACATGGGCAAACAACTTCCTGCATCTGAGCTCAGGCGAGACGAGTCCCTTAGAGTTGTAGACAACCGCACTGGGAAGGAATACACCGTCCCGTGCGTCCCTCTTCCTCAGAATTTTGACTTCGATTGACACCATGCAGGATCACCCACAACTCGATTCCTGCGAACTTCTTCAAGGGCATTCGTGCTGCTCCGGGTCCAAACTGACAGACCCGAAGACGAGACAGAACGCGGTTTACGTGTAGCTGATAGAGGTTTTCTCAACACAGCCGTGATTGAGAGTCGTATAACATACATTGACGGCGACAATGGGATATTGCGGTACAGGTACGCACGCATTCTTCTCTTGTCATTATACCACTCATCAAATTTCCGTAGGGGCTACCCAATTGAGCAACTCGCCGAACGCTCCTAGCTTCCTTGAGGTTTCCTATCTCCTCATATATGGCGCGTTGCCCAGCCCGTCCCAATTAGTCCCACTTCACTAGCGAGGTCCTCCTTCCACGGGCCAATACATTCTGATGCAGAAGGATTCTTCCGCTCATTTAGGTACTGATGCTCACCCCATGTCGATGCTTACAAGTGCTTTTGCATACTTGGGAAGCTACTATGGGGAGGCAAATCCGAGTCTGCAGGGTGAGTTAGTAAGACCTGGAGTATTCCCTCATTTTAGTGACCTTTTATAGGGCAAGATTTGTTCACTAAAGCTGCCAAGGGTGATCCTGCTGCACTCCAGAATATGGATAGGCAAATCTTCAGGCTGATCGGTAAAGCCACCACATTAGCTGCGTGCGTACTAGTAGTTGTCCACTTCTTCGTTCGCTGATAATAGTACATGTAGCATGGCATACCGTATCCGCCAGGGCCGTGATTTTGTTGTGCCTCCAACAGGAATGAGCTATACAGAGTCGTTAGTGACCATTTCACTAGTTTTGCATTACTATATCTTGAACTCTTCACACGCAAGGTTCCTCTACCAGCTCGACCATCTCTCACCTACAGATCACCTGTCAGAGTCTCACTCAAACAAGCCACATCCTGTTCTTGCAAAGGCACTCGACATCCTTTTTATCCTCCATGCCGACCACGAGATGAACGCAAGTTCAACAACCGTACTCCAGACTGGGTCGTCGTTACCTGATCCGTTCAGCGCCGTTGCGGCAGGTTGTGCATCACTATAGTGAGTACTGTTCAGCGCCCTACTAACCCTACCTCCTGAGGCTTTTCGAGGTGGAGTTGCCTTTAATGCACTTCTACTCGTACTTTGACATTTTTTGTTCATTTATGAGCTTTCGCTTCATGTCGATACTGACGAACTCCCTTCTCAGCGGCCCACTCCACGGAGGTGCGAACGAAGCTGTTATTCGGATGCTTCTTTCCATTGGCAGGTCCGTTTTTGTAGCAACTATTTTTTTTCCCGTCTCCTCACATCTTTATCAAGTCCCAAGAACGTCCCTGCCTTTTTAGAAGCAGTAAAGAAGCGCCAAAAGGTGCTAAGTGGATTCGGCCACAGAGTATATAAAACTGTGCGTAGTCATTCTCCTACTATTTGCTGTCCTGATGATTGTTGGCAATCCGCAGTCTGATCCGCGCTCATTTATCATCCGTAAGGTGGCTGATGAGGTGTTTGCTGTGTAAGTGTTCATCATTGCGGCGAAACTGTGGGATTGATACTGGGATCAAGGACGGGTCGTGATCCATTGCTTGATACTGCGATGGCTCTGCATGATGCAGCACTGAAGGATGATTACTTCGTATCGAGGAAGTTAGCTCCGAACGTTGATTTCTGGAGGTGAAATTTATCTTTGTCCAATCATCGACATGATTTGACTTTCATCTATCAGCGGGTTGATCTACCGTGCAATGGGTAAGTGCCAGCATTGTACGAAGACGGAAAATGTGTAACACGGTAACGGGTAGGCTTCCCGATGGACTTCTTCCCAGTCCTGTTCGTTGTACCCAGAGTTGTGGGCTGGGTTGCACATTGGCGACAGGTGCGTATACCCTTCGTCTTCTTCCATCCCACCGACTCACTAGTCGCTTATATGCAGATGATGCTTTCTCCGTCGGGAGTCAAGATCTGGCGCCCTCGACAACTTTACCTTGGCCCATCCACACGTGATTACGTACCTCTAGATGAGCGCACGGGTGCTTTCCAAGTTGGTGTTGGCATGGAGCCGAGCGTGATTGAGCATTCAGGGTATGTGTAATCCTCAATGATATGGCAGGATACTGATTTACTGGGCAGGATGACGAAGAGGCGGAAGTTGGCCGAGGCTGCTGGAAAGGTCAGGAGCAAACTTTGAGTGTGAGGGTGTAAGATTTGCTATTACTCATATACCGTTGAATGCCAACGATGTCTTGCGATTTTCGAGCCTTTCTGTAAAGATTCTAAATGTTCCTGCGCGTAAGTAGTCCAAGGACGTGACCCTCGGAGACAAAATTGTCTCGGTTTCTGGAACGCGATCTAACACCGTTGGGTGGTCAATGTGTTACATCTTCGCATCGCCATGACCTCGCACCGCATTTTCATCTACATTCGACCCCAGTCACAGACTAGATCCGTCAAGATCAAGCTCTGAGTCAGTTGCGGCCCGGAGCTTCACACCAGTAGGTCATTTGAGACAAACAAAATAGGGTAACAAGAGCAATCAATCATAGGTATCGCTTCGAGATGCTAATATATGCCCACATACGCACGCTATCTATTATTGTCCATCAATCATTCCAGTATTGAGAGAAAGCGTGTCTCAAGGGAAATTCTGAACGAGGCAGACCAAACGAGACAAGACTTAGATTTCATGAGACGTCCTAGTTCCAGTATCCACTGCGGGTACTTCACATGCTGCAGTGACATGATTTAGTTATGATCATCATTGAAACACAGCTGTGATTTCAAGTACCTGCGGCTGCTGCAAGAAATCCCATCCTGAAGTTTTCTTCCCGTTGCGTAGCACATGCTTGCTATTGGATATCATCAATTACTTGTCATTCAAGGCGGAAGAGACCAAACTTTGAGGTGCTGTTTTAAAATCCTGCATTCATCTCGTACCTCAGTCAACCTGTGGTACGCCGTGTACTTGTTCAATTCGACACGAACGTTTATGAGCCTTTCTGAAATGAGAAGGTGACACACGAGACAAATACAATATATGCACGGCACCTGCTGAACTCCTGGCTGAATGACTTTTGTTCTTCGTCAGTGATCAGGTCGGTGTTACAGGACAGGATTGTGAGAGCATCTGTCAGGTACCCTTCGATTTCTTTAAGAATTTTCTTTGGGGATGGATTATGTAGCCAGCGGAAATGCATATGAACTTCAGTAAAGTCTTGGAATAGGTTTGTATAATGGGCGAGTGCTGAAGCGTACCTCCAGCAGGTCGCATATTTCTATTCCTCCAGGGAACAACAATTGCTGGTTTAGTTGTTGTTCAACGGTGAAACTTTTTCACGGGACTGCAGAATAATAATGATATTGGTAGGCAAGGAGATAGAAGTCCCGGCGAGGACCCACAAAGTCGCCCACGAAAGAGACAAGACTGTAATGTAGAGCTGTTGTGGAAGCTTGTGCATTTCTTTGGAGACGGACTAGTAGTTCTCTGACTGTGAGTGTCTATGTCCATGATGGTAGTTCATGCGCTATCCCATTCAAGTCCATCTCCAGCGTCAGTAGTAACGAAGATGAGCGAAATTATTATTGAACTCACATGCAGTACATATGCACATGTTTGATCCACAGAGGTAGATTAGTCATTTCTAAAAGCAAGATTTAACTCACTAAACGCTCAGGCCTGTGGGCCGTAGGCGCTTGAACCGCCCCAACTCGGGGTGTGGCTGACTCAACTGTTGATTGTGATGTTAGAGCTGAATAAAACACTCAGACACAAAACACAAGATGTCCAGTACTAGACCTTGTGGCAGCGACACAATGGATTAGAGAAAAAAATGTCTGCACTGGTTCAAACGAGAGTCAGAAGATCTTTGTTCATCTTGAAGAATGTCTGAGTCAACCTTACATAATGTAGAACACACAGCTCTGGCACCAGGCCCGTCCCATCCCACAGTGTAACATCCTCGCTTTTGGCTTGAACAGATTTTAATATTAATAGTACTTGCGCATTAACCTGCGAAAAATGTTTGACATGGTGAATGCAGCGGGGTTCTAAATGTTATTGATTGTATGCTTGACATGTTGAGGCATGCCATCCGGAACCCTCCATCTCTCTCTTCTCCTACTCTCACCGCTTCCCCTTCCGCGTATACCCCGACCCTCCTTACAAACGCCACAACACGCGAATTTACAATATGTTCGCTACACTCTTTTCAGTCACTCTCTTTGTCGCACTTGCCATCCAAGGCGTATTTGCTGATCTTACAATTGACACCCCCAGCCTCACTCAGGTAATCCGTCTAACTATACATGACCTCTTGGGGTGCTGACTTACCTGCGCCAACTTGAAATTAGTGTGGAAGTGTTCTACTCAGTTGGACAGCTTCAAGCCCTCCCTACAACCTTCTTGTAGCTCCCGCAGATGATCTCTGTGGCGAGGCCCTGTGTGTTTCTTTGAACCTCTTCTGGCTCATGCAATCTTATGTTCTTGGTATGCAGCGTTGACCTTGGTCAACAGACCGGTCTTTCATATCAATGGAACGTCGCCCTTGCTGCCGGCACTGCAATTGTCCTTTTCATCGAAGATTCCCAGGAAAATGAGGCTTGGAGTGGAACTGTGAGCGAAGTGTTTTCCTTTATTCAACGAGGGACTTTTTTTTAACACGAATACCAGATAACGGTGGCAGCTAGCAGTGACTCGTCATGCCTGACCAGCACCACCTCATCTCATAATGCATCTGCCGTTTCTGGCACTCTGTAAGCTTTCATGTCGACAAATTGACATGCGTGAAGCTAACTTTTGCGTTGACAGGCTCACAAGCCCTGCTGCAGCTGCTGAATCCACAACTTCTCCATACTCTCCCGCTGGCGCTGCTAATGCGGGTCTTGCTCCCTCCAGCGGTGCCTTGTCCATCCGCCCTCTCAGCGCTTTGACCTCCGTTGGTTCTGGACTTTTTGCCCTTTTTGCATTAGCTCTATAACAGCCTTGATACCCATCTGTTTACGACGGGTGATACCCCGCTGGCTGATTTATTCAAATTTACAATTATCCTGGTGATGTCACGAATATATCTATCTTAGACACGTCTTTCCACGCACGGAGCTGGGTTTTCTTTCCTTTCTTTTTTGATTGGTGATTTATAGTAGATGCTCGAAGTGTTGCTACTATTTCACTAGATGCGATGAGTTTTATATCTTGGTCAACTGTAATTTGGAATCAATCTTGTACCATGTTTCTGTGGGCCATTTGAGGTCTCAGGAGGCCCATCCGAGACTAGTTCGAAAGCGTTCCACATGTTTGGAACCTGACCGGGTTTCACTACAAATTAATTATTATAACGCGGGCCACTACGTCATTGAACATACCGTCCGATGTAAGTATAGGGGAATGAATAATTCATCCGCCAGCGCTCCGCCAATATTGTTGTGTAACCTCCTTCCAGTTTATATATGTTTTCAACATCGATATTTCCGATTCACTTGATAGTTATACGAGATATCCGGACAAATATAATTTTCAACTCATTACAGATCCATATATATGTGTCACAAATAACTTATTGGTATAAAGTGAGTAACCATCGAAGTAATAAAGTAGCGGAGTGTGAGTTATGGAGTACGCTCGCAGCGCTTGCTGTGCGCTGTTGTAGGATAGGTACCGTATGTGGCTATAAAGTGGCAATCAGCCAAAAACAGTGATAGGAATGTAGGTAATATTATGCCAAGAAAGGGTCGCGTGAACCTGGCCGACTGTGCTGTGTATGCCCGCGTACACAGCCGGAACGCGGGGATCCTCGCTCAGCGCTCATGGGGGATAGAGTACTGATATCTAGATGACGCAATATAACTGGATGTGGTGCTTCAGGACCAAAAACAGGGTTTGAGGCACATACAGGAACTGACCTCAAGCCTCAGGGGAAGTGGAAATCTCCACATGTTCAAGTCCGCGCCAGAGCTCGCCAGATCTGCGAGAGGGTGCGTCTCGTGCTACCTCTTCGTGCTCGATCCCCTTCCAGAGCTCACCGGACCGCCGGGAAGGAGCAAGTCTGCCTGATGAGACTGTTAATAAAAGATTCCGACTAGACATGTTTGAAAGATCACCTTCTGCGATGGCTGTTTGTGCAGGTGCTGCAGTGACCTTCTCATGAACATTGTTCTTCCACAGAGCACCAACAGGGGTAGTCCGAGCAGAAGAAGTAGTGGTGGTATCGGTGGTCACTGGAATAGCAGCACCGAAAACAGAGAATGTGAGAGCAAGAGCGACTGTGAAGCGTGTAAAAGAAGTTAACATGATAGTAATGAAATTAGGCTAAAGATATGTGTTTGAGTGGATGAAGTGAAGATTAAAGGACTGTGAAGATCTAAATGCTTGAAGTCTTCAAGCCATTTATACGAATGACTTTGCTTTGACTTTGCTTGGCAAGCACAGTGCGAGAGGCCCCGTTGACAACCAGTACGAGTCATATCGGGTCAATTCTATGGTGAAAGCACTGTTCATGCCGAAGCAATGATAATTCTCATAAACGGAATAGGCAGTGAGTTGTGAACAATACCTGTCCCGAGAGGCATCAACGTCACCCTTTCATATAACGAGGCAATCCGACAACCTCAGCCACAGATTTTACAAAATTCATTCTGTTCCTATCGCACGGAGCCGATTGACAGAAATAGCGCTCGGGAGCATCGGTATGAAGACTCAGCGCTCTGACTCGGGCTTGATGAAACGCCTCAATCGCGGTTGTCAGGGGATAGTAAGCCATGGGCGGGTGAAGAGGCCCTAGCGCATGCAGAAACTATGTTCTTCGGTGTCCTGACATATTAGCAGGTGGCGAAAGGAGCTAACGGACCGAGCAGTGTGAGTAAAAGGTGACGGCATTAATAATGATGCCGCATCTGACTCGAGAGATGAAATCCTCGCCACAAGAGTAGTCAAGACCAAGTGTCGTACACTGCCAGCATCCTCAGGCTGTGTCCAGCTCACCATGAACACGAAACCAGTGTTGATATCTGGGTTTGCCCGTCAGTTGTTGCAATGATTGTGAAGACCAAGAATGGAAGATCCAAAGAAGCCATAATTTGAGAAAGCTGTAGTACTAATGTTGAGCACAAGTGCTCAATGGAAGGCGGAATGATTAGTTAAACTTGGCTCAATCAATACTTTGTACTTTCTGATTTTGGTATGCGGTCCATGATGCAATGATATCAAGCGGAGTCCTAGCGGACTGTCAAAACCTGGCGGCACGCTACGGCCGCATCGCACCAACGATCGTTTGTATCAACAGCCATGACGACGATGGTTGCAGTTGAATTCTTGTCACTTCCGACAGAGCTGATATGTCATATTCTATCCTTTCTTACTCCCAGGGACCTTTGTCGCTGTGCAATGGTCTGGTCTTTTCGTGATTATCATACATGTTTATCCTATGCTAACTTCCGTTCAACGCTAGACGTGTAAAATCGTACGGAATGCAGCTCAGAATTCTATCCACGTCCAATACAAGCTTGAGCTTTATGCTCAGGGCTTTACCGAGACAAGAAATGTAGACTCGATCGATGTTGACAGCAGGATGTCCTCACTCAAGAGATTGGCAACCTTATGGCCATCTGTTTGCCACGCCAGTACTATCTTCGAAGATACAGTGCGTATCGGGAACCACTCATCAGAAGTACGCGATATGAAATGCGGGATTTGGTGGATGTGGGTCAATGGCAATATCTTCATTCGGGACTGCAACACAAATATCAAACATTCTCATTCGTTCCCCATACACGAGCAGTTCTTCCAGGATCGGTTGCCGAGATCGGTGAGAGCGCTTGTCGTCGATCCTATTCAGGATCTTGTGGTCGTAGTCCCCTTTCCTGATATATGCATCGTGACCGGTGCCGAGCAAATTCGCCATATCTTTTCGGTGGATTTTTTGTCGGCTTCATCCCTGCTGCCACATCCAGATTCCTTGGATGCTTCCTTGAAGTGCCAACATTCTTTTGAGAAATCTGGCCGTTACCATACCACTTTAACGGGAGACCCTGTGATATGCGGGGATCGTATAGTTGTTTGCTATCACACGATATCTGATCCACTAAGAAAAGTGAGGCCCGACGTATTCATACAAGTGATCGATTGGAGGAAAGGGCGTACGAAGAATGTAAGTCGACTTTTACTTTTGAAACCCTGCCGCTCAGCATAAGCAGTATCCTTTACGTGAAGATTTTGCGGGTTTCCATCTAATCGACGAACAGAAGTTTATTGTCATCGACACTCGGGGTATCATAACTTTGTACACATTAGAAGAACATGGCTCACCCCTGCGCCGAGTCATGTATCGCCTTCATGAATCCGTGCGTGCGCCGTTCTACCTATTTCATGCCACCCCATCGTTCCATGGTGCAACAGCTTGTCCAGACCTTGAGCCCGGCTACGTGCCCTCTCCGGAGTCACAAATCATTGTCTTGAAGACTCTCACAAACGCATGCCCTGTCATTCTGGTTATCGATATGGTCATCTTCTCAAGAAAAGTCTTGCACTCAGATGCGCCTGTCGAAGTTCCCTGGACGGAGTGGGGACCCCAGTATACGTGCTGCTTTCGGCATCATCCAAGTTACCAAATCAGCGTATTTGGCAGCAAAATAGCCTATGCTCTTCCTCGCAATGTTCATCCTTGGGAACTCAACTATAAAGTTGGAGAAAGGCAAGCGCTCGGCAGTCATGATCGTTTCTATGTGCACATCTTGGACTTCAATCAACGAGCCATCGCTCGTGCAGAAAATATTTACGGCCTCGACTCACCCACCCACTTTATATGCAAGCTTTCTGATTATCGTCATGCACCCGCCATCTCGACCCGTCCTTACATCGTTACCGTCTGTCATGCTCGATTTTCGCCCTTCTGCCTGTCTGGTTTATTCTTGGAACACGATCGACTTACTCTGACATGGGTAGGTGTCCTTAGTTATGGATTTAGCGATGGTTCAACGAGGCCAAACCATAGTTGCGGAATGACACGGTTCATATTCAGGTCGTTTCCCCTGTACAGATGAAGCTCGACTCGGATCTTGTGCACTAGAATATATATCAGCAGTCGAGGGTGGCGGGGGTTATGATGAATGTCGTTGTCATTTTTTGCAGCCTAACTGTACTTTACCCCGCCAGTCTTGTGTACTTCATTTATTCCCGCGGTTCGTATTTGGGGCAGTGTGGATAGAAGTGTAAGTGATTGGATCTCGCTAGTTGGGTGCCATCCTCATTTAACAATTTTTCTACGAAAACCAGGTGTGGGAATGTTCAAATAATACCTTTCAATCCCTCGATTCAGTGCCCTCCTGGAATGAATGCTTCTTTCACTGTTTATCGTGCAAGGCACGCGAGACTCGTGCTCAATCATCACTGCTTTAAGAATCGACGATCTTGTCGTGAACGGCGTGCTCAAATAAAAATCCTCCAACAGCACTTCCAGTACGTTTAATAACCGCTAAAAGCATCTTGGTGAGCACTGGTCAACCAACTAGCTACACCGACTTACGTTGCCAAGAAGCTACGCCTTCTTGAATAGTAGGTTGCCGAAGATCTCCAGCGGATGTCTGTTGTGGCTCGTTTGCCCTATGATTTATTGCACGAGCTGTGGTGAAGCAGAAATAGTAGCTTGTTTTAGGGACAAGTCGAGTGATCGTGTTTACCTCGGCTGGGCAATGCTTTCTCATGGACATTTAGTTGCCACAAGGCGCTGTTGGCTGGCGTCGACCGGGCCTCCGCCGCATTTAGAACAGCTCGAACTGTGAGTGGTCAGTTCAAGCAGTGAGCAACGAGCAATAACTTTTTGCCTCTATTTGCAGCGATCTTGTCGTGGACGGTTGGCACCGAATACGTTCCTGACACTGCTATTGCAGCGTTCACATATAGCTGCAAGAGATATTCGGAGATCATCACCTTCTATATCAGGGGCAAGTTCATTATACAGGTTATCGGTATTCATCTGAGCCATAAAACTGTACTGACCTGTGTCTTTAACAATAACACGGGCAGCACACGGAATAAGAAGTATCCATACAGTGCAGATCAGAGAGAGAATGCTGGGGTACATCATGATGACGGTTGCGAGAGGTATGGCCTACGATCTTGATGGAAACTTCTTCTACAACCAAGCTGATCTTATAGCAGAACCCATGACTCGTGGACATGGAGCCTTTGCAACTTTGAGAAATTGGGCTCGGTTGCCATTGAAAACTTCTTCCAAGGGTCTTCGTAAATCTGCTCCGAGCTCCATATTAGCTGCGCTTCGACGATGAAGCGGTGCCAGCGCGTAGGTAGTGCGCTCGATATATTGGAAGCTCGGCTGCTTCGGCAGGTGTTCTGAGATAGTCATTCATGCTATCGCAGGACCATCACATTGTAAGGTTCCGTACTATAGGTCATCGAGCCAATCACTGGCTAATAAATTATCTTATTGTGCACTAGACAAATTCTCTGTTATTCATCCCACTTTCAAAGGCAGTCCTGTGTGAGTCTACTCCGTTCCACATCTAGACCCCGTGTGTTATTAAAACTGGTCATAGCCCATCGTATTGATCGGGGCGAGGCAGATGCCGGGTATCCGTGGAGTCGAGCAGTGGCTTCAGTGCCATTGATGCAGCTCGAAGCCGGTTGGTCATGATCATCAAGCAAAGCCCGTTGATCGCAAGGAATGCAACCAAGGCGATACCGATGCACCATGGCGAGGTGGACCGTTTTGTGCTTGGGGTGCACGCTCCATCCGCTTCGAGCGAGATTTCACTTTGTTCCTCTTCCTCCTCTTCGGTTCTTTGCGTGAGCGGGGTATATTCTTTGTTGCTCATCTGATTGGATATTGCAAACTCGCTGCTGTGACAATCGCGTGTATCGTCTGTCAGTCATCAGATGTGTTGTATTTCTCGGGCTTACCTAGCGCTGGCCAAGTGACAGGTTTGGGACTGAATAGATGGACAGGGTATTTATGCGGCTGAGAAGTTGGTCCGTGTCTTATTTTATTCCAAAACCTTGAGTTAAAAAAAGTTATTGTGCTCACGGCTTACAAAAAAGTGCGCCGACATACTGCCATTGCGCCATTGATCCATCTGATGGGCCGTGCCTTCCCGGGAGTCGCCATGATTGATTGCCGCCAGTCTAACTGAACATGTGCCACACAGCATCTCCGAGTTACAGCACCCGCGCCGCAGAGATTACTGCATTCATTTCACACGGAAATTTACGATTGGGCTCTGCTAGGATAACTGATGGCATACTTATCAGGACATATTGTAAGTTACTCCTAGGTGAGATTTAATCTTAACTTGGGATACTTTATCTGGTGAACGTTCATCCTGGGAGTTAGCGTTGTCTCGTGCGCCTAGTATCGTTATGGCACTGCTCTGCACTATCCAAGCCCACCGGATCAGTTCGATCTGGGAATTCACGATAACGCCTGTCCGTCAGATATAGCAATGAACGGCACAGCAGTTCGTTCTCGGCACCGCACGATGCGGCTATATGTGTAACAGTTCACAGAAGCCCGTTGGATATGAACTGTTCCTACCATCTAAAGTCATAATGTCTTACTTGCGACTCGGACGCCTTCCACATACTTCTCCAGTATCGAGGTGGTCTTTGCGGGACCCCTCTAATGTCGTCTCCGCTTGCATTTCCGTTCTTGTGCTGGTCACGATAGTCAACGTGATCTTTACATTACACACTGTTTCTGTTCTCAATGAGCTCCTCCCCCAGACCCCTCACGTTCACAGTACGTCAACTGCGCTTTTACCATTTCAGGCCTGACCATCTCGTTTATAGCGTATGTGGGTGACGACCACCCCTCCCAGCTACCACTAGAGCTGCCATCCGTCGGTCTCGAACTCGAGAGCGGCGAAGGTCACTTTTCATTATACGATGATAATGACTGGGGCACGCTTTTCCCCTCAGACGGGTTTGTCGCTCTAGGCCCCAATAACCGCACATTCCTAGTCTCCCTTTATCATCAATTCCACTGTCTAGATATCATCCGCGTCGGCTATGTGGTGAATCGCACGCATGCTGCAGAGCATATCCAGCACTGCTTGCGATATTTACGGCAGGCATTGCTGTGTCACGCTGATACCACACTAGAAGTGGATATTCCCCAAATATCTCCGGACGATGGGAAGTTGTATCACACTGCGAACGGGGTGGGTTCGGTTCACAGGTGTAGGGATTGGACGGTATTGCGGCAGTACATGCTAGAACACCCAAGCACGCCGTTCGAATAAGGGGAGTGGGGTCATGTGCGATGCTTTTTGTAATGCCAAATTGATAATTCTATTAGCTAGATACGTCAAAGATACGTCGTAATTAATTTCTGGTGTGGGTATGTCCAAATACACGACCACACCACTACAACAAGGTTCAAGATACCTTCGGTATATGTGTCAAGGTGTTATACAGGCGAAGCGCTTTCGTAATGGCAAGCAGGGCCCATCTCGACCTCTGCAATCTCAATCTCCTCGTGACCTTTCATACGGGTGAGATCGAAGTCTTTCATTCGAATATCTATATCGTTTTCGACCATGCTGTGTTCAGCAGTGAATTGGGTATCCGAAGTGCCTGTGTCGCCCCCACGGCGCGCGATCCATTCAATACGAGTGGACGTTATTGCCTTGGTGGTATGCTCTGATGAAATTCCTAAGCTAACTCGAATAATAATCAGGGTAGGTGCGATGCCCTAAAATGGATGCGTAAGTAAGCAATGAGCGGAGATTATAAAAGGACAAATCCGGTACTCACGTATACTTGGGTGGCAATCACCGCCACAATACCTTGTGCGGGGTGTTGGATCGAGAAGAGTACGACGAACACGAATTGTGTTATAAGATAGAGGGCACCACTTTCGATGATGAGCATCATCGCACGATAGGAGGCGCCTTGGCCGATGACTATAGGCGATTCTTTCACGATACGAGAGGAGGTCCAGATGCGGTAAACTATAAGGGAGGTGACGACGAAATTGGTGGCAAGGGGTAGGATATATCCTGCGAGCCCCAACCCCACCGTAGCGGGGGGAGGGGCAGGTGAGGTGGGGTCCATCGTGATGACAAGGTGGAGTACCTCCATTATACAAGCTATTCGAATTTGTTACTGACTTGTTGATTACTCGAAGCAGGACGTACCGAAGCCACCGAAGGCAGTAAGAAGGGGAAGTATGACTACATAGTAGTTCCTATCCCAAAGCATCCAGCAGCGGTAGACGAGAACTAGGTCACCGATGAGATCCGTGAACGAGATAAGGAAATCTGCGCCTGTAAGACCAGGAGTCTCCGCGGAAAACCCATCGACTCCTGTTGATTCCTATCGAGAAAATTGGTATGAGGATATATGTATTTTCTAACGATTTGATAGGGAAACCCACAAGAGTTGTATAAAAATGATTGAATTCGAGTGCAAAATGTGCAGTGCAGCAGAAAAAGAGCAAACAGTTGGCAAAAACAACAGGGCTACTAAGGTTTGGCGAAGGTCGTTTCTGACTCAAGACGATCCACGAAACGATGAAAAGAATGCAGTAACTGCCTGTACGTGAGCGCTCGCCAGTGAGTATTCACTGAAAAACGGTGCAACTTGTGGAGTCCTTACCATACAAGACTGCCTCACAACCAAAGCCAATCAAAGCTGCTATATCAGTTGGAGAGGCTGACATCGCATAGAACAGCCTTGATAGTGGTGAACAGGTATCGCGTTGGTATGATGGTGCTGGCGGTGGTCGACGAAGGGAGCGCGCAGCAGCCTGAAGGCACGGAAAGAAAGATTTGTTTTCATTCTGATGATCAAACCGAGAACCTCGTGAGATACGGCCAGCGGCCGGGTAAACGCACACATGTAGTTTATTAATACTAAACACCTAATATGGTTAAGAAGTAGTTGCAGCATGCGTCTACTCCGCGGCTTCGTCCTAGGTGTCCTACATACAACCGGGCGAGCAAAACGAAAAATCACATACTAGTTGTAGAAAAAAAATTGATGACCTCTCGGTCATTGAACCACAACTTGAAAGTCATTGTGGATCGCGGGAGACTCGCACCGAGTTCATGTCGGTCGCATGCGGCCAGTCTCAGGCGGCGCTAATCCCCTTCTCACATTAAGTTGTCATCAGCGTCTGATGGCCATTGCTCAGCCTTTTTTGGTCAATGGCCTTAATCCTCCTTCGTCCTCTCATGCCTCTTCTGAGAGTCTGCGGGTCGAGCATCTTCGCTTTCATTATATGGAGGCTCATTAAACGTCTTCGTGCTCTAAACTCTCCTCTCACTCACATCCTCGGACCAAAGAAAGAGCATTGGCTGAAAGGTAGATACGCTTCTACGGCGATACCACGCACTAATCTTAAAATGTGTCAGGCAATTATCACCGTATATTCAAAGATGGTCTGCAGTATAACCTTGATTTGGTTCAGAAATACGGCGGGGCAGTCAAGATTTACGCCCTTCTTGGGGTGAGCACCCTCATTTCGGATGTCTTATGTCCGCTTTACCCGAAATCATCTAGCAAGAGCAACTGTACATATCAGATCCACTTGCTTTGCATCACATCATTGTGAAAGAGCAAAATGTCTACGAGGAGACCGATATGTTCATCATGTGAGTTTGACAAGTGCTTACGCCGTGTAAGCTGATAACACCGCCTGATAGGAGCAATCGACTCATCTTTGGCGAAGGCCTTATAGCTACTCTTGGTGAGCATACAGAAGACGTACTTCACGAAGCGTGTGTATATCATCCTATTTCAAAGGCGAACAGCACAGGAAGCAGCGTAAGATGCTAAATCCAGTATTCTCTCTCGCAAATATGCGTGGCTTGCTCCCTGTAATCCAGCCTATCGCTGATCAACTACGCACAATCTTGAATGCAAAAATTCCAGCTGATGGCTGTAAGTCGCGTAGATTTTGTTCGAATACCGTTTGTTCACCTATTTATTTGCAGCGGTTGTGGAGGTCAACTTACTTCCGTGGTTGTCGAGAGGGGCATTGGAATACATATGTCAAGCAGCGCTCGGACACTCATTCAATGCACTTGATGCGACAAAAGGAAACGAATACTTGGAAGCCATCAGGAGACTTGCGTGTGTGATTTGTTTGTTCCCGCCAATACTTCTGAAACTAATCCTGACAGACCGTCCACACTTCGTCTAATCTTCCTCCGTCCGTTTATTCCAATGATCGTGCGACGACTTTCCTTGTATTGGAGGAACAAGATGATGGATTGGGTGCCGGGTGACGCATTGAAAGATCTTCGTCATGTGGTAAACGTGATGGACACTACCAGCAAGAAGATTTTCACCGAGAAGAGAGCAACCTTAGAGAATGAAGGCTTCGTCGGAATCGCGGGGAATCGCATGCAAGGTAAAGATATAATGAGTATCATGCGTCAGTTACCTTCTTTTCACACACGTAAACGTTCTACTAATGAAATGGCTACTGCCAGTGCAAGCCAATGCGTCTTCTTCCAGTGACGATCGATTGACAGACTCGGAATTGCTGGGCCAAATGAAGTGGGCGTTGTTTACATACCCTGCCAGCGTGAATCCTAGACTCAGTATCCTTTTAGCACGATCATCTTCGCGGGCTTCGAGACCACTGCCACTGCCATATGCCGCATTTTTTGGATCCTGGCCCAAAAGCAGGACGTTCAGGCACGACTACGAAGTGCAATCCGCAAGGCTAAACGAGACTATGCGGATGCGCAGGGCCTGTCTAGCCCTTGGGAAGACGTAGAATTACCCTATGACACGCTTATGGGGCTGCCTTATTTAGATGCCATAGTCCGTGAAACACTTCGAGTGTATCCACCGACTTCTCTTCTCAGTCGAACGTAAGTTTATCTTGCAACACCACCTGAAACACTCACCGAACATTGTTGTTTCGGCTGCATTTTAGTGCTCGTCAGGCTTCCGTTCTTCCATTGCACCGTCCAATCAGGTCTGCATCCGGCGAAATGATTTCTTCGATCCATGTTCCAGAAAATACGACGCTTATAATTTCTATCTTGGCTTCGAATCACAACAAGGAGATCTGGGGCGAGGATGCCTCGG
The DNA here is from genome assembly GCF_016647785.1 of Suillus fuscotomentosus. Classification (NCBI taxonomy): domain Eukaryota; kingdom Fungi; phylum Basidiomycota; class Agaricomycetes; order Boletales; family Suillaceae; genus Suillus; species Suillus fuscotomentosus. The sequence goes on from NW_024539601.1 coordinate 63,275, forward strand.
AATGGCGTCCAGAACGATGGTTGTCACCTTCTGGCGAGCGCCTTCCCCTTGGAGATGGTGAAGGTAACTCCACGAACGGTGCAAGTCTTGGGGTCAAGAATGGCATCAAATATCCTGGCGTGTATGGTTTGATGTAGGTGACAGAAAACCTGTAGTGTTACAGAACAGCTGAAAGCCGTGGTCAACGCAGGATGACGTTCCTCGGAGGCGGCCGTGCTTGCATGTGCGTAATGTATCATTTTGTAACGCGTGCATAGCCATTGATATTGTTGATGTAGCGGCTTCAAATTTGCGGAGATGGAAATCAGTGCGCTTTCTTGTCCTTTCCGCATGCAGAGATGAACTAAGTTATTACAGAACAAGTCCTCGCAACCCTCATCCCACAAATACATTTCGCGCTGCCTGCATCGACAGATAGAAATGGACACGTCAAGGAGATCTACTGGAAGATGAACGGGCTACAAGTTCCGGTAGTACGACCACCAGCCGGGGACAACGTGACAGCTCAAGTTCCATTGGACCTAAGAAAAGTACGCGAGCAAGACTTCGTAGTGAATTAGCCAAACTAGCTCGAGCAGGTGAAGACGTACACATTTGCACATTTGAGTGCATCTGCATGCTACACAATGCAATCTAATGTACATCTTGAGAAGCACGAGACTTCTGAAACCTTGGTATGTAGTAAGTAAAACTAGGGTTAGCTACCGCTGTTCCTCGTTTGTAACAGGGTTGGTGAGGCGTCCCGATTCCGTTTGTGAGCTCGCGGAGACCGTGAACGTGAGCTTCGTCTTCGTCGGGCGCGATGCTGCTCATCATCGATGTCATCAAGCTCGACATCCTTCGTGCGGCTTCTGGACTCTGGTGCCCTTCTATCTTCATCCATCTTAACTTTATCACTTTCGCCCGTCTTAGCCTCCACACCTTCGCCTTCTCCCTCGCTTCTCTTTTCGTGTTTCCTCTTCCACATGATCTTGCGCACGCACTTCGAACACAGAACGACTTTCACGAGAGCTTCTTTCCTTTGACCGTGCTCTTCATATGTAAATGGTAGCTCAAGAGTCGTAAGTGAAGTAGAAGACGCGGCGTGTTCGACACAGCGAGCGTTCGCGCATGTCGTCTCGCCCGTTCCAGAGAGAACTTCTGTTTCTGTGCGCCAGCGGAGACTGAACTAGACGATCGATGATCAGCCCACCAAACGCACGCAGTAGAGAGGCGAGAGGCATACGTTTCCTGACCTGTAATGCTTGAGATCGCAAATGGCGAATTCGCGGTAGAGACTTTCGTAGTATTTCTGCGCTAGTTGGTCGTTCCATGATGTACTGGCTTCATCGTCTGCGCCATCTCGTAGGAACCTTCGAGAAGATGTGAAATAGGTGACTTGGAAATTTGGGCGCTTCTTACTTGTGCGAGGCTTTCAAGATGTCGAACTCTGTGACTGTTGGGGCAGCAGCGGTCGTCTTGCGATTAGAGACATATGGCTTGTATAATGCTGACATATGAGATGGGAATGGGTTCGCGGTAGCTTAGTAAGTGGAATTGTTTAATTTGGGTAGTCAAAATAAGCTTTCGGCGCTGCAACTCAACTTGAAGTTAACTTCAATGACTCGGAAGGGCAGGGCATCGGTAAGAAACGTTTCGTTATTGTGATTAAGCCATGATAATACATTGCTAGGTGACATACAGGTGGCCAGGTCATATGACTAGTCATCGCATTCTTCATGCACACTTGAATCGCATAACAACTCTCGCCGAAATCAAGAAGTGGCTATATTCTTTGTAGGACTGCCCTCGTGGCTACACTTCGGCTCGAGTCATAATACAAAGACTGTCTCGTCACGAGGCTGACACTCTCACTCGATTATACCCAAACACTGGCACGTTGCCGAAATCACAAACAGTTCTCGGATCTTTTTGTGTCGTTCGAACATTTCGCGCTCCGAGTCACTGCATTATCAGATCATCGGCGGGCGTGTATGACTCGGAAGGGCAGGCCTATCGGTAAGAAACATTTCGTTGTACCTAAGCCATGATGAATACACTACCAGATCACACGCAGGTGGCTGGGTAACACGACTAGTCATCGCATTCTTCATACACGGAATCGCACTTGAATCACACAACGACTCTTGCAGAAATCGGGAACCTTTGTAAAGGAACTTGAACCCCTCCTCTTTTGTACAACCACCCCCTTCTCCTCCTCTTTGTACCACCTCCCACTTTCTCTGTACGACTGCCCTCGTCGCTACAAACGTCGATCGTGTTTCATGACAGGGAATTGAATACGACGCATGTATGTACTTTTGGTCGCAGTTGTACTAATCAACGTGCACAGGAATTAGAAGAAAGGTTGTGTATTTTTGCTCGTGTCGTAATTACAAAGAATGACTGTCACGAGATCGACTTGGGCGCTGTTACCTGTCATCAACCACTGCCACTTTGATCTCATTGATTAGTATTCCTGGATGCACATTCCCTTTCTAGCTGAAACACTTACTTCGATCAATCAGATATCATTCCTCAAATGTCACTTTGGTGATGTAAGTGCTGAATGGTGGTATATCAAGCACGAATGCGATCGTCATACGTCCACCAAGTTCCCCCGTTCGTTTATTCTCATCCTCTAACAATATGGTCCTAGTCTCGAACGATCCTAGTTGGTGGCCAGTCATTAATGCGAACCTTATTGGCAGCTATTTTTCAGGTTTGCTCAGAGCTAGCCGCATGATAACTGTGATGACTCGATTAATCATGGCTGCGGTTTCGCAGTTGCCGCCTCTGCTGCGGTAATATACGATTGGGGTGAGAAATGTTGAGTATAAAAAAACCACTAACATTATGAAACTTCTAGGACTTACGTTCGGACAAGAGGTAGGTCGACACCATTACAGGAGCAGCCATCTCACTGACAACATCTTTATAGGTGGAACTAATCTGGGTGAGCGGACTCCCACATCAAAAGCACGATACGAAAATACCACAACTAATTTACGGCAGAGGCAACGGTGGTCCATGATGACCTTTCTGTATCTTGTTGTACGTAGCTTTTTTTAAGCGTGGTTAGCAAGCTGACTGACGCGAACTTATCCTAGACACGATACCTTGGAATAGGATTTATTATGTACGTTTCGGCGTCCAAGCCATTCATGTTGCGCTCATTACCTATCTCTCACAATCAGGGTCAACATGTCAAGTATGTCTCCCCACGTGGACTCTATTTCTTTCTTGTGACGGGGGGCATACAGGCAGCGTTCCAAAAATTTGGACGACAGATGCAGTGAGTATTCCACACCGGTGCCTTCCATTTCCGTCCAACAACTAAACTACCATATAGGGGTGAGTGGGATCCTCGAATAATTCGTTGGTTCAATGTAACGACCACCACAGTTGTGAGTTTCTTACGAGCCTGTGATCATCCAAGGTTGATAACTAATATTACTGGATTCGTCAGGCCTTATCCTATACGACACACTTAATTGGATGGGTGAGGTTGTAGAAATATCACTGGGTGGTGAGTTATACACCTCCGTGATATTGACTTTACTGAAATATCATCCAAGTCATCATGATCGTTCGGTTGCATGCCATGTATCAGCGATCTAGAAAGATGCTGATATTCCTCGTTGTCACCTTTCTGGTCACCAAGGTCGCCAATGTAGTGATAGTCGCAATAACGACGACGCAGCTTACAGGGGGTAGGCTTTAATTATATATATAAAATGCGTAAGAGGCTTACTGTCATGTACCAGAGGAATACATTCTCTCCAGCACCTATCTGTGCAACATTGACTCTGGGAGCGACTTTCTGATTCTCACGACTTGGATACTTGACGTTGTATGGGAGGTTCTTGTAATGTGTCTCGCAGTCTGGATTGCTGTGAAGCACTTCCGTGAACTGCGAAGACGCTCAGCAGGAGGTATTATAGGGGACTGTTTCACGGTGTTAATGCAAACTCACGTTAGTTACTTTGCAAGGTGAGCTCATAATGTGAATGTAGTTCTCTTGTTCCGCTGAAGTTATGCACGTGCTAGTTGTTTGGCTATTTCTTGCTTGGAGATCGCTTTAGTCTCTCCAACGCTCGGGGTATGCTGATCTGTCACTGACTTCTACGTGCGTTAATGATTCATCAATTCTATAGAACATATATTCCCTGGGCGCTCAGATTTATCTTGGTTTCGCTCAAATCTTCCAGATGGTGCAGATGTCCGTGTTGGGACCACGCCTCATCCTTGGCGTTCGAGAATATCACGCCAAGCTCGTGGCCGACTCCGATACAGCAAGCGCTATGACTTCAATCGCTTTCCAGGAACGTGTCCATGTTGAAACTAGCAGTAGCGTGTAGTACGGGAGATGTTCGATGTGATTTACAATCAGTGGATAGTCTGTAGTGAGCGGTCTTGTTTCTGTTTATTCCAAGTTTTGTCGTCATACTACTTGCTTAAGTTATTGGAAATATATCTGAAAGAGACATACTAGTAGCTCTGAACAAGCTCTGAACAATACATCCTCGATTTCGAATCGAACTTAGCCTAGTTTTCCTGAATTATTAGTCTGTTGATGAGCTTGCGCGATGACAAAGTTCCCATTGACTCTGTTGTCTGAAGTGACATTCTCACTCGTATTGCTTACTGTTTAATCAGCTTCGCAATATGTGCTTTCGTACCCTCCCTCGGTGAATCCGTGAGTTGACCTTCATGAGTTGACCTACTAAGTACTAGCTCTGCGCTCTGGCGTAGTCGTCCAGCGTAACTTCAAGGCTACTTGAGTCGTATCAATTTCTCTAATGAATACCTACACTCTATTTGATATGCATCAAGCTGATTATAATCGGCCTTAAATATCCTTCCTAAATCATATCCATATGCATATACATGACAGTACATACGACATAAGCGAGCAGTTAAACCAGCACCAAGACTCTCTTCAGAAACTAACCTCTGTCCATCTTTTCAAAATCACCGATGACCACCCTGCCAAGATCAATCATTTTCAGTCTCTGGAGCGATTCCCATGTTACTCGCGTCAACGATGCGGTGGTAACGGCCACCTGCGCGTGCATCGAGCGGACGACGTTCGGCCAATGCCATATGTATGTACCATCGAAGTGTCTTCTCGAGACAGTACGGCTCGTCTATGTCAAAATATATGGGGCGCGTGTGCTCTGGGCAGCTTGCGCTGCGAACAGGCGTCAAAGGATAACCATTAATCATTTCGCTGAGGACGGTCGGGTCCTGTTCATGCGAAATCTCGTCGTATTGGGAGTATGGCCAGTAGGACTGTGGATGGGCTGGCACAGGAGTCGAAACGGCGACCTGGGATGGAACCTCCCGAAGATTTACGTGTGAGCTGTGTGCGGAGCGCGAGAGTGTTGGATTTAAGGCGCGAGTGGTGGGAAGAGGGGGAGCGGGAGCGGGGGGAGGATGTATATTCGAGCGATCAGTGCTCGACTTAGCACGAATCCGTTCTGCCAGTCCGACACTGCGAGTATGGTTGTCGGGGGTCCATCGTACATCCGCCGAAGGCTGATCAACAGTGGCCTCATGCCCCTGTTTGCCGTGGGGAATGGAAGGGTAGGCTTCTTGATCACTTGTACCCGAATTATAGATGGGAATTTGGGGCTTTATAGCCTTCGAGTTTAAAGAAAGTGCTCTGAAACCACGGCGAGGGAGGCCCTCAGTTGGTTCGGGGGAATGGGGAAACTTGGCCAGCAAGTCAGAGTCCGCGCGTGTGTCAACGTTTGCGCGAGCTGGTCCATGGTAGTAGGTATGTTGTGATTTGCCATGATAGATGTCGAGTATCCCTGGAGCTTGCTTGACGTACACGATGTCGGACTTTTTAAGGGGAGTCTTGCCACGGTATACGGGTTTGGAAGAATCGTCACGAAGAGGCTCGCGCCTTCTCCCTTCTGAAGAGAATCCGTATGGCATTGATTTGGAATGCTTAAGCGAGCCCTTCTGGTCGTCGTTAGACCTGAAGGGGGGGAGAGGTATATTGATTAGTATGATGACGATGAGTAGAACGCGGAGACTCACTTTTGGAACATTTTCTTGAACGAATTCATGATTGATATGGATAAACGAGGAATGTACGGCCGCAAAGAATATGAGGAGGTAGTGTCTGTTAGTGTAGAGAATCTGCATATCAGTATATAAAGGTTCGGCTGCTGTGGATGCACCATGGCCACAACTACAAAGCAATTTCTCGATATCCGAAAACGATTCAAATGTGGAGGCTCTGGCAAATGTTCTGATTACCCACCTATAGTCAAATCAATACTATTATCGCCCCATCTGCATTACAAAGGTAGAATGTGTGACAACGAACCAATTATGGGACACAGTTGCCACAAGTCCAATGAATTCACCACACATCCTGCTCATTGATATCTCGAGCTCAAAGCTGGTGCTCAATGAACATGTGCCGAAATTTCCGGTAATGACATACAGCACGCTGCCTCGGATGCACGAGATACAAGAATGAGGCAAGACGCGTGCAGCGTCTCGCTGAAAAAAACAGCTAACTTTTCCTTTTAATTGTCTCACTTAACAAGACCATTCAACATACCTTTAAAGCGCAGTGCATCCAACCAGCTATATTTTAATCCAATTTGCTCAACATCAAATAAAGATGCATGAAGTGCGTTCAAGGCTGACATTTCGAGAAATCTGAAGGCAATTTAAACAGTCAGACAAGCATTGATATTAAGTCTAACAGAGTTACACACATGATCACTATGGCCTCTGATATTCCTCGAAGATGGACTCAGGGCCGATAATAGCCCTGAATGAGGCTTACATTGTGGAAGTGCTGAGATACTCTAGCTCCCATTTGAATGAGCGGATCATTTACTCCGAGGCATGAAGGTCCAGTTACCTGTTTCATGGTCAAATCTGCGACTCAGCTTCACTTACTCTGACCGTGCAATCCGTGCCCATGTATAGCATCATGCACGAAAAGCCCTCACAGGAGCTATGGTCGCCAATGGTAGCTTTACCTATATTTCACTATGAGAGCGGAGCGGGCCGGCGCTTTGCCAGCCTGCCTTGCCTTCCGATGCCGACAGAGCTAGAAATTTCATGTATCGTCAGTTTCATAACCATGGTCAACCAGCGGATCGGAAAAGACCTGAAGAATGCACAGTTCGTCCGAGTCACGCTATGGAATCACGGATGGGAATTAGAAGATATCCGTGAAGCTCTTGATGTCTCGCGGAGAAGCTATTTCGCTGGTGACGAATAGTCTCTTGGACTTGTTTTATTATAGATATACTGAGTGTAAAGACGCGAAACATATAGCATCGTATGATTAAAAAGTGTTGGTATGCTCTAGGAATTAGACGGCTATAACTTACATAATTGCAACTGACAAAGCAGAATGCACCCGATCCCTACCAATTCATAACAGTCATTAGGATGGATCGATGAGTATTCATCTACTCGAGTTGGAGGCCTACAGGAGACGAGGGGCACATGGGCAACTGATGCAGGTATCAAACATAAATAGTATGTAGTGTAAAATCACTGTGAAAATGAAGGGCTGCTGAGCGTAGCCCAGGCCCGAGTAGCTGTGAATTTGGCTAGCAAATTATCAATATCTGATACTGATTCCTCGGTATTGGTCACAGTAAGCTCGTCTACCTCTGTTGATGAGTCTGGTTCTGGATGAAGCACATTCAAACAGGCTACAAGGAAACGCCACATAAGTGGCTTTGTGGGCAAGCACGCGGGAAGCGTTCTAAAACGGTGAAAACAGTACTTTGTCATGCCAGCGTCTAAGGTCGCCCATTCATCGAAGGGGCGCAATCTCCGTGGTAGAAGGACTCCATTCTCGTAACGCAAGGAAATCCAGACGAAACACCACATAAACGACTCTAGATCATGGCGATATAGGTGTTTCACTTTGCCTTGTTGACCCTCTCTAATGATAAAATCGAGCGCCATGAACGGCACCAGCACGGTGCGTTTGTTGCCCCGAGGTCCTGGGTCATCCGCCAACGAGGATAGATCGTAGTCGTTTAAAACGCCTATCTGTTTCCCGTCTTTCCAGTACCACATCAGGTTTCCAGGGCTGATATTTTGATGACAGACCCCTTCCTTCCACAGAGTAAGGTGGCCTGCATGCTATGTCAACAACGAGCCATGTAAATTCAATGAAACACGTACACAAGATACACTGATGCCAGACGTCGAAAAGCTCTTTGCCCTGAAGCTCCATGATTGGCTTGAGCTTCCGAAATAGAAGAATGTAGAGCACGCGAATGCCCGTGTTGGAGTCTGGAACACCCAGCACTTCCCGGATGACAGATGCGGGATTCGTAAACGTGTGGTGCCAAAGGAGCTCAGGAACATGGTCTTGGACAGTTGCGTGCCTCTTAGTGATCTCTTCAACCCTTTTCAGGATCTCCGACTCGCTAGTGCGATTTACCTCTCCCAAAAATATCTTGGCCACCATCCCATCCCGGAGGTTACCGTATTTATTCGTGAGTGCCTCGCTAGTAACAGCAACCAAGTTGGTGGCCCGTCCTTGGGGTCCGTAGTGCGTCACTCTCTCGTCGTGGCTGGTGTGAAGCAACAGATCCACCGTTCCGAGTTCTTTATCCTGGATATTGAATTCCTTGCATCGTTTCCCCTGAACTGGAACTGGAATGAGGTCCTTGTTTTGGCCCCAATCGTGAACCTTGAAGCGTTGTAAAGCATACAACAGCACCATAAATTGCGGGAGATCTTGAATACCTGAGCATTGAACGATCCCTTGCCGGTCATAATACCAGATCCATATCACATCGTCTGAAAAAGCTGTGGTAAGAGCGCGACCAATCTCAAGAGACGAACGAACCCACCGACGACGATAATGTTCAGGAAATAATTGACTCCAAGATTGGGCGCAAAAATTTCGGCAGCGTACAGACCTGTTTGGATGGTAACATCTAGATCTGCGTCCGTGTCGTCGGGGTTCATCTTGGATTTTTTCGCGGCGGATTCCAAAGTGTCCGTGATCTTGCGCTTGGAGCTGGACCCGCCCGGGGAAGGCTGAGCGGCAGTAAGGCCCGAAGACCGAACTGCTGCTGGACTGATTTAGTTTGATCTTGAGATCGAGAATGAAATAACTTACGTGCAGCGTCGGACACAAGTTGTGTTGCTGGGGTCTGCAAAGGGCCTGGCGTAGGGACTTCAGCCTTAAGATGATCCACTGGCAAATATTCTGAGTTGGTAGGGACATGGTCTGTCACTGTATACGTAGAGAGCGGTGGCTTAATCCCTTTCGTCATCCCTGGCGTCTTTCTCTTGAACTCGATGCAAGCTAGAACATCTTTCCAGAGGTGATTGTTCGGTTTTGCCGTTGCACTCGTGTCCATATGAGCCTTGAGCTTCGTATTGCGCTGCTCGTCGTCCTTCTCGTCGTTCTTTTGTGTGCCCGTCTGTTTATCCTTCTTGCCGCGCTTCTCATCCTGGAAGAGAGCACATGCGTTATTCAAAGAAAGAATCGTGAGGTCGGGCTTCCGAGTTGATTTCTTAGTCTGGTGGGTTTGGTGCATGGGCATATGGTTCTGCTGGCAGATCATGTCCACGGTGGAATAGGGGTCCCACGGACATGGCATAGGAGAGGAGAGCCCAGCGGCTCATTCCCAGGCTTGGTCAGCAGAGTAGCATGGGCTGTTGGTCAGCAGGGTACCATAGGTTGTTCTTGTCAGTATCGCGCGCGCACGCTCTCCGGGTAGAGCATCTCTCTGACTCTTCGTTCGAGTCCAGCCACCCTGTCCAACGGCAGGGATAGGATCACGCATCTGATCTCTTGATCTCTTCAAGACAAGACGTACACTTGCGATGGTTGTAAACATGAAAAACGTCTGATCAGCGAACTCATACCAGACACTCACTATTCGTTGGGAGCTGTCGCGACGTCAGAAGACTTTGATAACTCAGTTAAAGCCTGTCCGTTGCAAACCGGCAGAACTGCCTTGAGGCACCTTGGCAGGAGGTCGGGCTACTTAGTCTCGGGAGCGGAAGAAGCGCGTTGTAGGAACGCTTGCAGCATGGCATCTGCATTGCACTCTTTAGCCTGCTCTATTTCGCATTGAATCCATAGGCGGACTTGCTTAACCTTTGATGGGATGTCAGGTTCTACTCAATATAAACAGGAAATGTGCGCACTTGACGCCAAGCACCCCGAAGTTCTCGCTGACGACGGAAGCCCCACGGTCGTTTGGGATGGATTCTATTTTACTAGAATCATGACCTAGTGCATTAGCGCATAGCAGAGTAGACGATGTGCCTGTCTCGCCAGCAGGGGAAATGACACTAGGTGTTCAAATGATGACTACGCTGACTGAGTGTTGTGAGCAGAGCTAGTGATAGGGAGAAAACTAAGAGGACAAGAAAGACGACTGCTTCCTGATATCCAGTCGACCAATGTGGCACGAATGTGGTCGAACATCGATCGATTCCGATGTGTCAGATCTTCAGATACCCTAGACTGATGCCTGGTGGTTGTGGATTTACAAGTCAGAATTTCGACTTCGGCGAATCAGCGACGCGTTCCCATCAACACGGGCACGTGACCCTAACTTATTTGACCTGAAATTGATTCCGGAAGCCTCGTCTGGCTCAGTCAGAGTTGGGCTCGGCACCTGTACAATTCACTTTAGCCGTACCAATATTGGAGATCTGTCTATACTCTAGTACTATATCAATTCGTCAGAACACGTACTATATTTGACGGTCGGGGGACGACAGAACTACGAAGAATGATCTATGTAACATCCGAGTAACTGACATAGGTAGCGAAACACGGAAAACAATATGTAGTGTAACGACTACTATGAAGGTAAAGTTTTACTGAGGTCAACCCACGCCTCGGTACCTGTGAATTTGCCTAGTAAATCATCCATATCCGATACAGTTTCCTCGCCATTGATCTGCTTGGATGCTCCTTTCCTTTTCAGCTCAACAACGAGGTTATGGTACTTGTCAGCAGCGCGATTGGAGTTAGCTGCCTGGAGGACCAGAAAACAGTCCACAAGGAGAGCCAATAAAGACAAATCTATGTCCGATTGAGAAGTTCGGAGGTCCGCGGGTAGATAATTGCTCAAATTCGTCAGAAAGGCTAACTTCTTCTCGCCACATACAATGGCGTGTGAAGTCGCCCACTCGTCGAGAGGGCGCAAATTCTCTTGTAGAGGAACTCCCTGCCTGTAACGCAAGAAAATCCAGGCGAAAACCCACATAAACGACTCCAGATCGTGGCGATATAGGTGTTTCACTTTGCCTTGTTGACCCTCTTCGGTGAGAAGATCGAGGGCCATGAACGGTACCGTGCCCGTACGCTCGTTTCCCTGAGGACCCACCGCATTCGCCAACGAGGATAGATCGTAGTCGTTTAAGACACCGATCAGTCTGCGGTCTTTCCTGTACCACATCAAGTTTCCAGGGCTGACATCTCGATGATAGACCCCTTCCTTCCACAAAATGATGTGGCCTGTAGGCTATGTCAACGAAGAGCCTCATGAGCTGAATCACACACGTACACAAGATACACTGACGCCAGACGTCAAAAAGATCCCTGCCGTGGAGCGTCGTGATGGGGTAGAGCTTGCGGAATACAAGAATGTAGAGCACGCGACCTCCCGTGGTGGGTTCAGGAACACCGAGCGCTTCTCGAATGGCGGACGTGGGATTCGTGAACTTGTGGTGCCAGAGCAGCTGGGGAATATGTCCTTCGACAGTCGGGTGCCTCTTAGCGATCTCCTCAACCTTTTTCAGGATCTCCGGCTCGCTGGTGCGACTCGCCTCTCCCCAAAATATCTTGGCCACCATTCCATCCTCGAAGTTACCATATTTCTTAGTAAGCGCTTCGCTAGTGACAGGAACCACGTTGGTCGCCCGTCCTTGTAGTCCGTAGTGCGTCACTCTTTCGGGGTCGCTGGTGTGAAGCAACAGATCCACCGTTCCAAGATCTTCGTCCTTGATTTTGCATTCGTGGCATTGCTTCCCGTCAACTTGAACTGGGAGAAAGTCCTTGTTTCGGCCCCAATCGTGAACTTTGAAGCGTTGTAACGCATATAGTAGCACCATGAATCGTGGGAGATCTTGGATAAAGTTGATGCCCGAGCTTTGAAAGGTGCCCTGGCGATCATAATACCAAGTCCAGATCACATCGTCTAAAAAGCGGTGGTAAAAACGTAATCAGTCTGAACAGACAAACGAACCCACCGATAACGATAAAATTGATCAGATGTTCGACGGCAAGATTGGCCGCAAACATTTCTGCGGTGTACAGACCGGTCTGGATGGTCACATCTGGCTCGTCCGCGTCAGGATTGGCCTTGGATTTTTTCGCGGTAGATTCCAAAGTGTCCGCGGCCTTGCGCTTGGAGCTGGACCCGCCCTTGGAAGTCTGTGCAGCGGTGAGGCCGGAAGATTGATCTGCTGCTCGGTTCATTCAGTTTGATCTTGGATATAACAATCAAATCACTCACGCGCGGTATCGGACGCAGGTTGTGTTGCTAGGGTCTGCAAAGGGCCTGGCGTAGGCACTTCAGCCTTGAAATGACCCACCGGCAGATGTTCTGGTTTAGTAGGGACGTGGTCTGTCACTATATACGAAGAGGGCGGCGACTTGATATCTTTCGTCTTTCTCTTGAACTCGATGCAAGCCAAAACATCTTTCCAGGGAAGATTTTTTGGCTTTGCCTTTGCGTTCTTGACCATGTAATCCTTGCGCTTCTGACCGTCCTTCCGTTTGTCTTTCTGTTTGCCCTTCTTGCCGCCCTTCTCATCTTCAAATAAAGCGCATGCGCCGTTCAAAGGAAGAATAACGACATCGGGCTTCCGAATTGATTTCGCCTTCTGGTGGGTTTGATACATGGGCATGTCGTTCTGCTGGAAGATCATGTCCACGGTGGAGACAGGAGCGCGCATCCCGTCAATCTTGATCTCTTCGAGACAAACGAGCGCAATGTTCGTCGCATCAATAAAAGGGCTGTAGAAGTCAGGTTCTACTCCTGGACATGCGCTTGCAATCGTTGTAAGCGTAGAAAGGTGTAATAATCGAAAGAGCGCTTACTATTTTTTCAAGACTGTCTCGATGCCCGAAGACGATATGCCTCCAGCGGAGACCTGTCCATTGCAAACCGGAAGAACTCCCTTCAGGCACTTGCGCAGGAGCTCGGGCTGTTTCGTCTCCGGCGCGCAAGACGCGCGCTGTAGGAGGACTTGCAGCATGGCATCTGCCTTGCACTGCTTGGCCTGCTCAATGTCCCGCTGAATCCACGGCCGGACCTCCTTAACCCTTCATCGAACGTCAGGTGCTACCCCATAAGAACAAGAAAGGTACGTACTTGACACCGACCAAGTTGATGTTCTCGCTGATGACGGAAGCCCCACGGCTGTTTGGGGTGGACTCTAGTTTGCTGCCACCTTGACTTGATGCATTGGCGCGTGGCGGAGTAGCCGATGTGCCTGTCTCGCCAGCAGGGGACATGACGCTAGGTGTTCAATGATTACGCTGACTGAGTGTTGTGAGCAGAGCTGGTGAGGGAGAGAAAACTAAGAGGATAAGGAAGACGTCTGCTTCCTGCTTGCCTTATATGCGGTCAACGAATGTGGCGCAAATGTGGTGGACCATCGATCATTGATTTGATGTGGATTGATGTGGTGGTTGTGGACCTACAGTTTAATTCGTGACTCCGACGACGCGTTCCCATCAACACACGCACGTGACCTTGACTTATTTTTTGAATCACCAAGTTCTTGAAATCGATTTCAGTCAAGTCGACGTCCGGTTGTACCATTAATATTAGAGATCTGCGTAATGTAATACTCAAGTACTCTGTCAATTCGCCAGAAATCAGATGAGCTGCCGCGCGCCAGGGAGTTCATGTTTTTGCATGCTGAAAGGAACTCCACTATCTACGTGCACAAACATCTTGTTCTCGGTAGTAATCAGCAGAAGTTCTTCTGAGAATTTTGATTTTGGGATTGTAGAGCGGAGTCCGATGCTCGCACCATGTTCTAAACAGAAAGAAGACTGTCAAATTCATGACTCAGTCGCAGTTCTGTGATATTCTTTTGTTCTCCTATCATCAGAGAACCTGTGAGAAGAAGATATCGTCATATATCGTTATATATCGTAATATATAGGAAAGGTTTTCGTCACATTGGAATATAAAGTGATATAAAGCAATATATGACTATGTAAAAGCACCATAATCAGCATAATCCCCAGCAAGAACTCACCGGTTTACTGATGATAGGAACAAAACATCGTTAGTACCCCCGTTTAGATCCCTGTGCTACATGCATGACATTACTGTTAATGGACGTTGCTGTGTATCTTTGGTGATGTCGGACAATCAATATGTTTGATCCCTCGCAGGAAACCCTTCTTGCCAGTGTCCCATGGTCTCGCCCATATATTCCTAGTTGATCTCGTGGCCTTGAGAAAGAGCGATCCATCTAGCGCTTCCACGCCTTCCAGTCCCGCACCCTTGAGGGAGCCCTTGCGCTGTGTGCCATCAAGTGAGAGAAATCAACGTGCGTAGGTAAACAATGTTGAGGAGTGGGTTGACGATCTTATCCGAGTGGCGCTGAGGAAATCTTGAATGTTTAGTCCAGGGAAGCCAGTATGTGAGATCATTTACGTATATTTGATTTTGTTTTGCCAAAAATATCATCTCCAGCCCGATTCTGTGATGCATATCCGCAGATACCCGTACCCCAAACCCGCGCGGGTTACCCATACCGTGCTTTTCCCTAGCAGTCATCACATGTCCGTTACGATGCGTGACCCATCAGCCGATGGTCAAATGAGCAGAAATCAGTTTCATGATCTGACCGTCTAGGATGACCTGAGGCTGGTCTGAGGACTCTGTCAAGAGGTATGCTTGAAAGGATTTGTTGACAGGCGAGTTATCTGTTTGCTCCGTGTGTTCCTCTCTAATGTTTCGCTTTTCTGGCACCATACCCACTGACAGAAACCAACCCCGTTGAGAGACTCATTGAGACTGATACCTGGGCCAGCAAAATTATCGAGACGCTCGTTCGATACACGTAGGCCTGGCCGCCTGATGTCTAGATCATTGGACTACGTGGATTCACTGATAGAACCTTCATTTGCAACTAACAATAAGAACTTCGTCTCAAAATTAGCATCAGGAAGTATCAACACTTGAAACAATCAATTTTTAGTCACTAGTCCTTAAATATTCGTCACTGCCGACATCATCGAATCATGATGGTGCTCATTTCGACCACATAAATGGGCTGGATGTATCCGGCACAAAACCACCAAGTCTGCCGTTCCCTTAGATCCATCCTCGAACAGTAGTATGATCTGAATCTCAAATGATCAACGTAACTCTCATCTATAGTTATTTTGCAGGTTTGTGGAGAGCCAACTGTATGATGATGGTAATGTGTCGATCTAACCTTGCCTGTGGTTTCGTAGTTGCTTCTTCTGCTGGGGTGATATATGATTGGGGTGAGTAACATTATGCTATAGAATCACTAATGTTCTGACGGTGTTGCCAGCGCTGACGTTTGGACAAGAGGTGGGTTGATACTATTACCGGCGCAGTCACGTTGCTGAGAATAGTATGATAGATCGAACTCGTCTGGGTGAGCAGAATCCCAATTCGAAAAACTAATTCACATATATGATTATTCACAGAGGCAACGATGGTCGCTGATGACCCTTCTGTATCTTAGTGTATGTAACTTGCATTATAATGTGGTCGACAAGTTGTGCTAACCCAATTGTGTCCTAGGTGCGCTATTTTGGAATTGTATTTGTTGTGTATGTCTGGAAAGCTAAACGACTGTATTGTGCTAATCAATCCGTCTCTCACACTCAGCATCAACATAATGTGTATGGCTCATCGCTTGCATGATGTTTGTTTCTTCTGACCGGTGGCATACAGACAATGCTCCGACAATTTCGATGACGGATACAGTGAGTATTCTGCTATATGCCTGCCGTTCCCATCCACTAAACTGCGCTTTCATGTAGGGGTGAGTGAGATCCTTGATTAGTTTGTTAGTCCAATATAACAACCACCACAGCTGTGAGTTTGTATCGAGCGCGTAATCCTCTGAGGCTGATCACTGACTGCATTCGTCAGGTCTGATCGTGTCCATCATACAAAATTGGATAAATGTCGTCGCAACTGTAATAATAGGCGGTGAGCTATGCAGCTCCAATGTCTTAATCGTGTCAACTGGACTGAAACATCATGCAAGTCATCATGGTTGTTCGGTTACGTGCTGTATATCGGGGATCCAGAAAGGTCATGATATTTCTCATTATTACCTTCCTGGCTGTCATCATCATCTACTGCGCTTTCGCCGTAATAGCAACGAGCCATTTGTCAGGGGGTGAGCGCATTCATGTATCAAATACCGCTGCACGGGGCTCATTGACGATTGCAAGAGGAGCTCATTCTTTCTTGCACCTATCGGTGTTATGTCGTCTTCGAGGAGGGACATAGTACACTTATGTATACCGTGACTTGGATACTTATTACCGCATGGGAGGTCGTCGCAGTGTGTCTTACAGCCTGGGTTGCTGTAAAACACTTCCGTGAACTGCGACGGCGTTCGGGAAGAGATGTTGTCGAGGACAGTTTAGCGGTATTATTGGAATCCCACGTGGCTTACTTTGCAAGGTGAGCTGATACTGCGAATGTGTTCTCTTTTTTCTTCGATTGAAATTTCACGCGTACTAGTTTTGTTGCTGCTTCTTGCCTTGAGCTAGGTTATTTGTCTCCTGCGTTCTCAACGCCGGTATGCCGAACTTTCTCTGACCTCTATCGTTGTTCATCGTTTCTATAGCACCCAAATTCCCTAGGACCTCCGATTTATGCTGGCGTTGCCAGTATTTTTTCGCTCATGCAATTATTTGTGCTGGGACCACGCCTAATCCTTTGCATTCGAGAACATTACGCTCGAGTCGAGGCTGAGTCCTATGCAGCAACAGGCATGAGTTCAATTGTTTTCCAGGAGCGCGTGCATGTGCAAACTAGCAATAGTGTGTAGCACGAGATGCGCCGAATTTGATCAAAAGATATGGAGAACCGGGGGAAGGAGAATTCGTATTTATTTTCTCGTCATGGTACTTATTTCAATTGAGATATCTCCAACCACTTAGTAAATCCTTCCAACAGCAAATCGTAGACGGCTCTTGCGTCCAGAAATATTTATTTGTGCTACATTCCAATGTACAAGCTGGTTACGCTCTTTTCTGTACACATGGTCTCATAATGCAAAGGATTCAAATCTACACACTTACCTTTATTCGCATGTTTGATGAGGCGACGCACAACATTGAAGAATCTGGCCTATCATTTTGGAAATAGCTAAGAACGCCGGAGACTGGCAGATCATTGATTTAACACAGGTTTGAACGGCGCCTTGGCCAGGTAAGTCGACCTCGTGGCAGACATTCTTTATAACTACCACACGAGCACAACCTTTCTTCTAATTTATGTACACGCTGATTAGTACGAATGCAACCAAAAGTACATACACATGTGTCATACTGTCATAAGACACTGTCAACGTGCAGTCGTACAAAGAAAGTGGGGAGGCTGTACAAAGGGTTGTACAAAAGAGGAGGGGGTACAAAGAAAGAACGGTGATTTAGACAGAAACGGAACGAAAGCGTTGACCAAGAGGCAGTGATGGTTATCGCTTGAATGCGAGATTAATGAATGTGTGATGATCCAGTTTGGTGGTTCATAAGGAACGACGGAATGGGATGGATGCACTGGTGAATAGATGATCAAGCTCGTCGAGGAGCTTGAGGAGCTTGAGGAGTCATGAGCGAATAGCCGGAGAGGGTGAATCAGATAGAACCTTCCATTGCTTGAACAAACGCACGTACTATATTTGACGGTTTGGGGACGACAGAACCTACAAAGAATGATCTATGTAACATCCGTCCATTCCATGAGTAACTGACACAGGTAGCGAAACACGAAAAACAATAATATATAGTGTAACGACTGCTATAAAGATAAAGTGTTGGCGAGCTCAACCCACGCCTCGGTACCTGTGAATTTGCCTAGTAAATCATCCATATCCGATACTGTTTCCTGGGCATCTATCTGCTCGTATGTTCCTTCCGTCCATCCCAGCTGAACAATGAAGTTATGGTGCAATGTCATCAACGCGTTTGGCGTTAGCTGCCTGGAGCACCCGAAAACACTCCACAAGGAGAACCCATAAAGACAGATCTATGGCTGACTGAGAAGTTTTGAGGTTCGTGGGTAGATAATTGCTAAAATTCATCAGAAAGTCTGATTTCTCCACGCGACATGCAATAGCGTCTGAAGTCGCCCACTCATCGAGAGGGCGCGATCTCCGCAGTAGGACTCCCTGCTTATAACGAAAGCAAATCCAAGCAAAAACCCACATAAACGATTCTAAATCGTGGCGATATAGATGTTTCACTTTGCCTTGTTGACCCTCTTTGGTGAGAAGGTCGAGCGCCATGAACGGTACCGTGCCCGTACGCTCGTTTCCCTGAGGACCCACTGCATTCGCCAAAGAGGATAAATCGTAGTCGTTTAAGACACCGATCAGTCTGCCGTTTTTCCTGTGCCACAACAAGCTTCCAGGGCTGATATCTCGATGATGAACACCTTCCTTCCACAAAGTGAGGTGGCCTGTAGGCTATGTCAACGAAGAGCCACATAAACTGAATCAAACACGTACATAAGATACACTGACGCCAGACGTCGAAAAGATCCTTGCCGTGAAGCTTTGTGATGGGGTAGAGCTTGCGGAATACAAGAATGTAGAGCATGCGACTGCCCATGCTGGGTTCCGGAACATCAAGGGCTTCTTGGATGGCGCACGCGGAATTCGTGAACGCATGATGCCAGAGCAGCTCAGGAATATGCCCTTCGACAGTCGGGTGCACCTTAGCGATCTCCTCAACCTTGTCCAGGATTTTTGGCTCGCTAGTGCAACCAGCCTCTCCCCAAAAAACCTTGGGCTATCATCCCATTCGAGACCTGTCCATTGCAAAACCGAAGAACTCCTTCAGGCACTTTTGCAGGAGCTCAGGCTGTTTCGTCTCCGGCGCGCAAGACGCGCGCTGTAGGAGGACTTGCAGCAAAAATAAACACTTTACACTTTGTCGTTGTTATCGTCGCCGTTGTCCGTGCTTCGTGATGCGGAAGAAGAACACCGGAGTCGCGATTCCCGAAATTGAATGACAGCCGATGTGATCTGGCAATTGCTAACCCAAATAGAGTTGTCAGAAAACAGAGTCGTGCTGCTGGGGAAGCGCAAGAAGGGCGAGGTAAGTAAGTCCAATGGCACAATGGTACGAGACTGATGATGACTTGCAGAGAACATCGGCGACAGCAAAGTCACCGTTTACCAGCGCATGGGGGCCGCGATATTCCCACAGTTACATAGCTTGAATGCTGTTGCAGTTGGAGAACGTGTCAAACGGAAATATGAGCAGTAAGTCTGCCACATATTTCGTTTCCTCAAACTCATACAGTTCTTACAGCCTGACAAAGAAATACAAAGAGCTGGCTCGCCGGCTTCGGACAACAGGTGAAGGCATCCAAGCTGATACAGATGGGTGACCCGCCATTTCCGTAGCGTCCCATCCGATAGAGTGTGAAATAAGATACGAAGGACAATAAGGATGAGGTATGAGCGCAGGTATTGCTCGTGCAATGTGTGACGAGCCATCTGTGATATGTTTATTGCACAAGCCTTCAATGACTACCTTAGCATTGTATTATATAATACAGATATGTACAAAGCGGGATGGCGTTGCTATGCGGGGGGTCGTAGGCGTGGGCGGTGGGCCTGGGCGACATGTGCGCCCCCGAACTTTGAGCGTCCCTAATGTTAATATCAGAGATCTGCAAAATGTAATACTCCAGTACTCTGTCAATTCGCCAGAAATAAGATCGGCTGCCGCGCCCCAGGGAGGTCATGTTTTTGTATGCTAAGGGAACTCCTTTATCTACGTGCACATACATCTTGTTCTCGGTAATAATCAATAGACTCGGAAGTTCTTCTAAGAATTTTGATTTTGGGATTGTAGAGCGGAGTCCGGCGCTCGCGCTATGTTCCACACAGAAAGAAGACCGTCAAATTTATGACTCAGTCGCAGTTCTCTAGTGTTCTTTTGTTCTCCTATAGGTACTACACACCATTGTTACCCCGTTTAGATCCCTGTGCTCATATGGACGTTGCTGTGTATCTTGGGTGATGTCGGACAATCAATATGTTTGATCCCTCGCAGGAAACCCTTCTTGTCCCATGGTCTGGCCCATATATGATCTCGTGGCCTTGAGAAAGAGCGATCCATCTAGCGCTTCCGCGCCTTCTAGTTCCACACCCTTGAGGTAGCCCTTGCGCTGTGTGCCATCAAGTGAGAGAAATCGACGCATGCTGAGCCTTCAACACATGATCGTTTTTAGGTAAACAATGTTGAGGAATGGGTTGACGACCTTATCCAAGTGGCGCTGAGGAAATCTTGGATGTTTAGTCCAGGGAAGCCAGTGTTTGAGATCTATCGTCCTGCCCTGGCCAGCGAG
This sequence comes from Suillus fuscotomentosus, assembly GCF_016647785.1. Lineage (NCBI taxonomy): Eukaryota > Fungi > Basidiomycota > Agaricomycetes > Boletales > Suillaceae > Suillus > Suillus fuscotomentosus. Next base: position 83,836 of record NW_024539601.1, read on the forward strand.
TTCTTACGAGCTCCAGAAGCAGCTATTTTTCCACGACGGCATTAAGAGCGAACAGGATTCCACCAGCTGCTACGATTATGATAGCACTACCAAGATCATGTGCATAAACCTCAGCGTCGGGGAGAGATCTCTATTCATAGTTCTTCGAGTGCTTCTGTATGGCATGTATCTATTTCGCAACACCAAACAACTTACATCAGTACCACAACAACGCCTGGAATAAATAAAAACAATTCTCCCACTCTCTGCAGACCACCCGCCCATCGTAAAACTATCATATCGAGAATGTACTGCGCTAAACGCTGTTGCTAGTTTCCACGTGGTCATGTTCCTGGAAAGCAATTGAAGTCATAGCAGTTGCTGCATCGGAGTCGGCTACGAGTTTTGCATGATATTCCCGAACGCCAAGGATGAAGGCGTGGTCCCAACACAGATAACTGTGCCATCTCAAAGATGAGAGCGAAACCATAATAAATCTGAACGGCCAGGGACAATTCGTTCTATAGAATTGACGAATCATGGGTACGTGTAGAGGTGGGTGACAGATTGGCATACCACTGAGAGCGTTGGAGATAATGAACCGATACGGAAACAGGCAATAGCAAAAAAGCTAGCACATGCAGGATGTGAGCAGAGAAAAACGGCGGCATTCAAATTATGAGCTCACCTCGCGAAGTAACTAACATGAGTTTGCATCAACACCGTGAAACAGTCTTCAGTAATACCTCTTGTTGAGCGTTGTCGCAGTTCACGGAAGTGCTTTACAGCAATCCAGACTGCAAGACACAGTGTAAGGACCTCCCATAAAGTGCCGAGTATCCAAGTCATGGCACTCAGAAATATGTCATCTCCCGAAAAGCTAATCATGCACTGATAGGTGCCCAAGAGAACAAATTCCTCTGATATCTGTCAGTGAGCCTGATGCACCTGGATATTTCATACACGATTAAAGCTTACCCGCTGATATATGTATCATCTGCGTTACGAGCATCACTGCATTGGCGATTCTGGTGGCCAGAAAGGTGACAACGAGAAATATCAGCACCTTTCTAGATCGCTGATACATGGCATGCAACCGAGTAATCACGATGACTTGCATAGTGTTTCAGTCAAGTCAATATCACGGAGTGCATTGCTCACCGCCCAGCATTGATTCTAAAACCTCGCCCGTCCAATCCATTGCCTGGTAGATGATACGGCCTAGCGAATTCAGAAAAATTAGTCATCAACTTCGGAGGATCACACGCTGGAAGGAAATTTACAACTGTGAAAGTCGTCATATTGAAATAACGAGTTGTTCGAAGAATCTCACTCACCCCTCCATGGTAGTTCAGTTGTTTGAACGGGAATGAAAGGCATCACTGAAATACTCACTATATCTGTCGTCGAAATTGTTGGAGTGCTCACTATATGCCGCCCGTGACGAGAAATAGATAGAACCCATGCGAGGAGACATACTCAACGTGTTAATCCTGATTGTGAGAGATGAGTAACGAGCACAACGCCAATGACTTAGACATCGAAACGTACACAACAAATCCTATTGCAACATATCGTACCTAGAATATGTTCACGTCAGTATAACTTGCTAACCTCGCTTAAAAACACAGGCTACATACAAAGAGATACAAAAGGGTCATTACGGACCACCGTTGTTTCTACCGCAAATTAATTGTGATACTTTTACAACGTTCTTTTAATGTAAGAGTCCGCTCACCCAGATCAGTTCCACCTATCAAACTGTTCTCAGCTAGATGGCTGCTCCTTGCAATGGTGCTGACCTACCTCTTGTCCGAACGTAAGTCCTAGAAATCCCATGATGTGAGTGGTCTTTGCATACATACTTGATATTATTGCTCACCCCAATCGTAGATTATCGCAGCACAGGTGGCAACTGTGAAACCGCAGCCAAAGTTAATGAAGTCATCAACATTAGCATGCGGCTGACTCTCCACGAACCTACAAAATAGCTGGAAATAATAGCCGCATTGATGACTGGCCACCAACCAGGATCGTTCGAGACTAGGGTCATACTATTAGAAAATGGGAAGTGAACAAGCGGGAGGAATTTGGTGGATATATGTCGATTGCATTCATGCTTGATATACCAGCATCCGGCGCTTACATTTCCGAAGTGTGATTGAAAGATCATACATGATCGATCGGAGTGTTCCACTGGCATGGTTTCAGTATGAATTCGAGTAGAAAGGGAATGTGCATCCAGGGATCGATGGTATCAAGGTAACAGTTGTTGGTTGACGGGGAATGTATGAACATCAGAGATCTGTTCGTGATTTCGGCAATGTGCCAGTATCATTTCCGAAGTCGAGTCTTTGGATATGGTCGAATGTGGGGTTCAGCCTCGGCCCATCAATGACGCCATTCAGATTATTGATCTAACACAGCTGTTGTTCAATCAAAGTGATTTAGACAGGAATGGTGACAGTAGGAACGAAAGCGATGACGAAGAGGCGGTGACGGTACACGCTTGAATGCGAAGTTGATGGATGTGTGATGATTCAGTTTGGTGATTCATAAGTAATGACGGAATGGGATGGATGCACTGGTGAGTAGAAGAATAAACCCGTCGACGAGCTTAGGGAGCAAATAGTTGAAGAGGGAGAATCGGATAGAAATCTGCCATTGTTTGAAGGAGGAATTTCCTCCTAGTCCATCCGTAACAAAAACTCCCACCGTGCTAGATACGTAGAGACCAATATTGATGACATGAAGAAACCAAAAAATGGGGAGTGTAAACTCTGCGTTTCATGGCATGAGCGAGAGTGACCGTGGTCGCTTAAAAGCTAAGAGGAGAACCGTTAGCGTGCATGTAAATTCGAATGACCTGGACAATTCACGCGGCGATATTACATAATAGAAGAGTATGCGCTGCAACTATATTTGACGGTTTCGAGACGATAGGACTGAAAATGACAGAGGATCTATGTAACATCTGTCATTACTGACACAGGTAGCGAAACCCAGAAAGAAATAGGTAGTGTAACGACCACTATAAAGGTAAAGTGTTGCTGAGCTTAACCCACGCCTTGGTACCTGTGAATTTGCCTAGGAAATCATCCATATCCGACACTGTTTCCTCGGCATCTATCTGCTCGTATGTTCCTTCCATCCATCCCAGCTCAACAACGAGGTTATGGTACATGTCATCAGCGCGATTGGAGTTAGCTGCCTGGAGGACCCGAAAACAGTCCACAAGGAGAGCCAATAAAGACAAATCTATGGTCGATTGAGAAGTTCGGAAATCCGCGGGTAGATAATGGCTCAAATTCGTCAGAAAGGCTAACTTCTTCACGCCACATGCAATGGCGTGTGAAGTCGCCCACTCGTCGAGAGGGCGCGATCTCCGCAGTAGAAGGACTCCCTGCCTATAACGAAAGCAAATCCAAGCGAAAACCCACATAAACGATTCTAGATCGTGGCGATATAGATATTTCGCTTTGCCTTGTTGACCCTCTTTGGTGAGAAGGTCGAGCGCCATGAACGGTACCGTGCCCGTACGCTCGTTTCCCTGAGGACCCACTGCATTCGCCAACGAGGATAGATCGTAGTCGTTTAAGACACCGATCAGTCTGCCGTTTTTCCTGTACCACAACAAGCTTCCAGGGCTGATATCTCGATGATGAACACCTTCCTTCCACAAAGTGAGGTGGCCTGTAGGCTATGTCAACGAAGAGCCACATAAGCTGAATCAAATACGTACATAAGATACACTGACGCCAGACGTCGAAAAGATCCTTGCCGTTAAGCTTCGTGATGGGGTAGAGCCTGCGGAATACAAGAATGTAGAGCATGCGACTGCTCATGCTGGATTCCGGAACACCGAGGGCTTCTCGGATGGCGCACGCGGAATTTGTGAACGCATGACACCAGAACAGCTCAGGAATATGCCCTTCGACAGTCGGGTGCACCTTAGTGATCTCCTCAACCTTGTCCAGGATTTTTGGCTCGCTAGTGCGGCCAGCCTCTCCCCAAAAAATCTTGGCTACCGTCCCATTCGAGACCTGTCCATTGCAAACCGGAAGAACTCCCTTCAGGCACTTTTGCAGGAGCTCGGGCTGTTTCGTCTTCGGTGCGCACGGCGCGCAAGACGCGCGCTGTAGGAGGGCTTGCAGCATTGCATCTGCCTTGCACTGCTTGGCCTGCTCGATGTCCCGCTGAATCCACGGCCGGACCTCCTTAACCCTTCATGAAACGTCAGGTGCTACTCCATAAGAACAAGGAAGATACGTACTGGACACCGACCAAGCTGATGTTCTCGCTGATGACGGAAGCCCCACGGCTGTAGGGGGTAAACTCTATTTTACTACCACCTTGATTTGATGCATTAGCGCGTGGCGGAGTAGACGATGTGCCTGTCTCGCCAGCAGGGGACATGACGCTAGGTGTTCAATGATTGCACCGACTGAGTGTCGTGAGCAGAGCTACTAGTGAGGGAGAGAAAACTAAGAAGACAAGAAAGCCGACTGCTTCCTGCCTCCGGTTGACGAATGTGGCGCAAATGTGGTGGGCCATTGATCATTGATTTGATGTGGATTGATGTGGCAGTTGTGGACCTACAGTTTAATTAATTCGTGACTCCGACGATGCGTTCCCATCAATACGCGCACGTGACCTCGACTTATTTTTCGTACGTCGATTTCACTGAAGTCCGTACCATCAATAAATCTTCATCAGAAGAGACGAAAAGGGAAGGCATGTGTCCTTTGCAGAATTTAGGCTGCTTTGATGGGCAACACTCGAGGTTTGGACAGAGGTGTCTTTGACGGGAAGACCATAGATAGAGCGGGACTTTAGTTTTTGTTTTTGAATAGGACCCCTTAATATTGTTCGTTGACAGAGCGCCAGAGGCAGCGTTGATGGGGGTCTGGGAGGAAAACACGCGACTGGTGGTCCAAGTTAGTCAACATCGATCAAGAGGCGTTCAGGGGAACATCCCAAGCCATCTGAAGATAATGTAAACAATCAAGCAAGTATTGACATCGATTCTAACAGAATTACACACATGATCACTACGGTCTCTGATACTACTGCCTGGAGCATGGACCCTGGGCAGATCATAGCCCTGAATGAGGCTTACATTGTGGGTACGGATAAGAAGATCTGCATTGTTCAGACGGCACAATAATGTTCCTGTAATCCACCATAGTCCATCAATCAAAGAAGATACCGCCGTCAATCGATATCTGTCCGAGAATCATATCAGATTGCGTCCCTCGGTACGAATGAGAATATGCTCACTGTTTGACCTGCGAAGCAACGCATTACACTCATCAGTTCCGAGCCTATGAAACACGGGCCATGTAAAATATACACACCTGTGATGAAACGTGCTTCCGGGGTCACCAGAAATGAAACCAGGCTCGAAACATCCTGGGTAGTTCCTATGTCGCCTACCGATGACAACCGTTTGAACTAAAGTATGAAAAAAAATTGTCAAAATTCACATTTCATGCACATTGGTTGAGGGTCACCTCATCGTAATCAGCTGATTCAACCAACCCAGTAACTACACGAGGTAAAAGTTACCATCGTAATGATATTAACGCACAAATCTCGAAACTTACGCATCGGTGTTTGAATTGCTCCTGGAGCATATGCGTTCACTGTGATTCCGTTGCGACCAAGTTCGATAGCTTAGAAAGAAGGTTGCTGAGGTCGGGTGCTCGTGAGACTGAGTACACTGTACCTGCGCATTGTGTCAACCCTCGGACAGCAAACTTGGATGCGCAGTAAGCGCTGAATGAAGCATCCCCTTAAAAGATATGTCACCATACACGAAGGAATAACCGCATATGTAGACCTGCCTTTCTTTCCCGCAAGGGAGCTTGCACCGACAATTCGCCCACCCTCACCTTGAGCTATCATCTGCTGCGCTGCATATTTATAACTGTAGAAGGTGCCTTTGACGTTGACAGCAAGCACAGACTCAAAATCATCGGATGTCGCTGCGACAGGGTTTCAGTAAGTCCCGATAGTATGTCGACTGTAACTTACTTTCTATGAGCAATTTTGGTTTGCAAATGCCTGCGTTTGCAACAAACTATTTGATAGGAAAAGTTTGCCAATTCAACTTGCTCGGAACGGGTACCAGCGGTTGTAAACAACTCACAACATTCAGACTGCCAAACTCTTTAACCGCACTTTCAATCAGGCCTTTGACATCCTCCTCGATGGTGACATCCCCAAGTACAGTTAGCACTCTCTGCTCCGGGAAATTGGCAATGATTTCCTTCTTGACTTCCTCCAAGTTGTCTTTATTGCTTTCCAGGTCATTGATCACGATGTCATAGCCGTCTCCTGCAAGGCGTATTGCGATGCCGCGTCCAATTCCTTGCGCGGATCCAGTGACGACTGCGACACCTTTGGAGTTGGATTTCATGGACGTCATTTTTTGACCGGCGAAATGCTGCTATTCTTTTATGGGGTGCAGGACCTTTTGTACTCGGTGCCGGCGTCTCGATTTGTCAAAAATAGGGCATCATGACGATGCTGTGCCACTGTTGCGACTGCTGCGGAAAGAAGGTGCTGCGATATGCCGTGACGCCCAGCGCGACAAGGTACTGCGGCACTAACTTGGTTTCTGGAAAATATTAGGACTCAAGTTGTATAATCATTTTTGTAGCATAATGCAGACTTACGTTGTCATAATATATACTTCAGTGGTGGATTTTCCTATCAGGTCTGACTTATTTGACGCCTGGAAATCGATTTCACTTCAGCCGTACCAATATTGGAGATCTATCTATCTATGTACTCTAGTACTACATCAATTCGTCAAGACAAACGCATGTACTATGTTTGACGGTTTGGGAACGACAGAACTACAAAGAATGATCTATGTGACATCCGTCCATTCCATGAAAAACTGACACAGGTAGCGAAACACAGAAAACAATATGTGGTGTAACGACCACTATAAAGGTAAAGTGTTGCTGAGCTTAACCCACGCCTTGGTACCTGTGAATTTGCCTAGTAAATCATACATATCCGATACTGTTTCCTCGGCATCTATCTGCTCGTATGTTCCTTCTGTCCATCCCAGCTCAACTCCGAGGTTATGGTAGATGGCATCGACGCGATTGGAGTTAGCTGCCTGGAGCACCCGAAAACAGTCCACAAGGAGAGCCAATAAAGACAAATCTATGGCCGATTGAGAAGTTCGGAGGTCCGTGGGTAGATAATTGAGAAAAGCCGTCAGGAAGGCTGACTTCTTCTCGCCACATGCAATAGCGTCTAAAGTCGCCCACTCGTCGAGAGGGCGCAATCTCCGCGGTAGAAGGACTCCCTGCCTATAACGCAAGAAAATCCAGGCGAAAACCCACATAAACGATTCCAGATCGTAGCGATATAGGTGTTTCACTTTGCCTTGTTGACCCTCTTTGATGAGAAGATCGAGCGCCATGAACGGTACTGTGCCCGTACGCTCGTTTCACAACAGACGGAAGAGAATCAGTGAGTGCCAAGTCGTTTGCACTATGATTCGATCCAGTAAGTAGCTGAAACGATAGAAATGAAAAAGCTAACACATACAGCAGTCACGATGATACTTTTCGATGGCCTCGTCATCTTCAGCAGTAGATGATGTCACTGGGTGCATTTAGGTCGACCCCACTTTGAACAGCATCACCGTGACCGCCTGAGGACCTAATGCATTCGCCAAAGAGGATAGATCGTAGTCGTTTAAGACACTAATCAGTTTGCCGTTTTTCCTGTACCACATCATGTTTCCAGGGCCGACATTCCGATGATAGACCCCTTCCTTCCACAGGATAAAGTGGCCTGTACGCGTATGTTAACGAAGAGCCACACCAGTTTAATCAAACACGTACACAGTATACACTGACGCCAGACGCCAAAAAGCTCTTTTCCATAAAGTTTCGTGATGGGGTGTAGTGTATGGAACACGAGGATGTAGAGTACATGACTGCTCGTGGTTGGTGCTGGAGTGCATATTGAGGCGTTTTGGACTGTTGACATGGAATTTGTGAACTTGTGGCCGAACCAGTTGAGGAACATGGCCATTTGAATCCCTGGCCTCGTGCTCCTTGGCTATCTGAGAATCATTTTCCATGATTCTTCCCCCCAAAAAAAATTGCCATCCCGCGGCTCTTCCTTCATCATGATGGCTCAGGGTATTTATTGGCGAGCTGTTCACTAATGGACTAGTGAACACACGCCTTTTCAAAGTCCGTAGCGTGCCGGATCATTCTGCCATGACTTCCCCTTGCCACATACCCGAGCTACAGCGCCTAGAGTTTCTCATGAATCGAAGCCTTGGGCTCGATTGCTGAGGCCGGCAAGGTCAGATAACTCCACACTTGTAACGCACACAAATTCCGAAGAAGTACCCACATTAGTGACTCGACATCACAACGATACAAATTGACAATGGCATGCCTATCCGCTGGGGCCCGCACGTTTCCCTTAGCCGTCGTGGTTGACAATGTCAACAAATCATAGTCACTTTAGACACCTGTATCAGACGAAGATATACCTGTCGGTGGCATCGGATAGAATCTGAAGAAGAATTTGCGTGTAGACTGTGACTTATTAATCAGACTACTGAACCATAGAGAGACCGTACTTGCAATGTACGACTTCGGTAAATCAGGAAAATAGATTGATAGTAAGTTAGGAATGCAATGCATAACCCGTGCGCCCACCTCCCCTGGTTCTAATGCCAGCTCTAGTTCAATGTTGATAGTTATACGACGATCGAGATCTCTTCTGAGTGCTGACCAGCACTCCACCACCGACTTCCAGGGTTAAATCTATGGATGCAACCTGAACGACATTTGATGTCAAAAAGTCATTCAAAACTGATGCTTTCTTGCGGCTATATGCGACAGCACCTGCAGTTACCATAGATGGAGGAGACGAGACTCCGTTGACCAGAGAATGTCATCCTAGTAACACAGGGAGAACACGGTAAAAATGCAGACGAATGACTCGAGATTGTGACGATGGATGTGATTGACTTGGCCTCTTTGGCTCTCCGGAGTGATAGATCGAGCGCGCAAATGGCACTGCCCGTTGGAGCAGGGCGCTCTGGCGGGACAGGTCAGGAGTGGCAGGGGTCCTGGCTCGTAGTCGGTAGTCCTCGCGCGTGTCGTAGTCTGTCCTCGATAGAGAGAGCCGTAGCCTCCCGCCATAGAGGTCTGGCCTTGGTTCCCCTTGCAGCCCGTGCCTGTCCCACCGTGCGCTCATTGCGCTCGTCCGCTGCAGTCAACAGATCATAATCATTGAATATGCGCAACAAAATGCTATCAGGGCTGACATCTCGATGACAGACCCCTCCGTTCGAGATATCACTGTGGTCTGCAACGCAACTCAACAGGGAGTCACATGCTAGACACAATGAACCACGTACATAATATGAATTGATGCTACACGTTGTAAAGTGCAATGAGGATGTAGAACATGCGCTGCCCTTGGTTGTTTTCCGAACGCCAAGTGCTTTTCGGGTTGCCGTAGATAAGAGGATTCTGAACGTGCAAGGAATATGTTTGCGGTCTCTTGCTTCGCGGCGATGATCTCAGAAACCGGGTCTAAGATTCTGGCCTGAGAGCACGTCGATAGACGTCGATACGGTATTAGTGCAAACGACTCGGAATCGCGGACACGGCAAATCTTTTGACAACATGGGCAACATACCACGGTACGGACAGAAACCTCCTGGTCCAAAGGAATAGCTTGCTGAAATGTCAAAAATGTCTGAGGATGGGATGGAAAAAAATTCAAGGTATAAGGTATGGGTCTTCCCTGTGGTAGCCGGTCCAGGTAAAGCTTAAACGCGGCCAAGGTTCAAGATATATGACCGTTTTGGGACGAGGAGACTAAAAACGACACAAAGCATGGGGCCCAGAGTCTATCTATTCCATGGATAACTGACGCCGGTAGCGAAATACGGAAAGCAGTATGTAGTGTAACAACTAAAGAAAATCACTGTGAACGGCAAGCGTTGCTGAGCTTGACCCAGGCTATGTCGCCTGTGAATTTGCCTAGCAAATCATCCATATTTGATACTGATTCCTCATTGTTGGTCTCCTGGTATGATTCTTCTGTCTTGATAACCAATGCTCGCCGTTGTTGACGTCGCTTAGAGGCTTCGATGTCAAGCACCTGGAAACAAGCTAAAATAAAACACCAAACGACCGTCTTTATGTGAGAGGGTCTGAAATCTTCGAGATAATTGAGAAACGATTGCTTTTCCTTGCCACATGCAACAGCGTCTAAAGTTGCCCATAGATCGATGGGGTGCGATCCAGGGAGGAGCTCTCCGTTGTCGTAACGCAAGGAGATCCAGGTAAAAACCCACACAAACGACTCCAAATCATGGCGATATAAGTGTTTGACTTCGCCTCGTTGAGCCCTCGCAGTGAGAAGATCGAGCGCCATGAACGGCACCGTGCCCGTACGTTCATTGCCCCGTGGACCCGGGTCATCAGCCAATGAAGATAGATCGTAGTCGTTTAAGACACCGATCAGTCTGCCGTTTTTCTTGTACCACATCAAGTTTCCAGGGCTAACATCACGATGACAGACCCCTTCCTTCCACAGAGTGACGTGACCTGCACGCCATGTCAACGAAGAGCCTTATAAATGCGTCAAAAACACGTACATAAAATACATTGGTACCACACGTCGAAAAGCTCATGGGCGTGGAGCTCCTTGATTGGCTTGAGCTTGCGGAATACGAGAACGTAGAGAACACAACTGCCGTGGAAGTCTGTGCAGCAGTAAGGCCAGAAGATCTAACTGCTGCTAGGCTGATTTAGTTTGGTTTTGGAATCAAAAATGAAATCACTTACGTGCAGTGTCGGACGCAGGTTGTGTTGCTGGTGTCTGCGAAGGGTCTGGCGCAGAGGATTGAGCCTTAAGATGATCCACCGGCAGACATTCTGGTTTGGTAGGGACATAGCCTGTCGCTGTATACGCAGAGGGTGGTGCTTTAATCCCTTTTGTCTTTCTCTTGAACTCGATGCAAGCTAGGACATCTGCCCAGAGGAATGGCGTTGGCGGCTTTTCCTTTGCATCCTTGACCATATGAGCCTTGCGCTTTGTGTCGTGCTTCTCGTCGTGCTTCTCGTTGTACTTCGCGTTACCCTTCTCGTGGTCTTTCTGTTTGCTCTTCTGTTTGCTCTTCTGTTTGCTCTTCTTTCCGCCCTTCTCATCTTTAAATGGGGCGCATGCGCTGTTTAAAGGAAGAATCAAAGTCTCTGGCTTCCGAATTGATTTCAGCTTCTGGTGGGTTTGGTACATGGGCATATCGTTTTGTTGACAGATCATGTCCACGGTGGTAACAGGAACACACATTCCGTCGACCTTGTTCTCTTCAAGACAAGCAAGCGCGATGTTCGTGGCCTCAATAAAAGGGCTGTAGAAGTCGTTTTCTACTCCTGGACATACGCTTGCAATCGTTGTAAGCGTAGAAAGCTGTAATAATCGAAAGAGCGCTTACTATTTTTTCAAGGCTGTCTCGATGCCCGAAGACGATATGCCTCCAGCGGAGACCTGTCCATTGCAAACTGGAAGGACTTCCTTCAGGCACTTTTGCAGGAGCTCGGGCTGTTTCGTCTCCGGCGTGCAAGACGCGCGCTGTAGGAGGGCTTGCAGCATGGCATCTGCCTTGCACTGCTTGACCTGCTCGATGTCCCGCTGAATCCACGGCCGGACCTCCTTAACCCTTCGTGGAAGGTCAGTACTACTCCATAAGAGCAAGAAAGGTACGTACTGGACACCGACCAAGCTGATGTTCTCGCTAACGACGGAAGCCCCACGGCTGTTTGGGGTGGACTCTAATTTACTACCACCTTGACTTGATGCATTGGCGCGTGGTGGAGTAGCCGATGTGCCTGTCTCGCCAGCAGGGGACATGACGCTAGGTGTTCAATGATTGCGCTGACTGAGTGTTGTGAGCAGAGCTGGTGAGGGAGAGAAAAGTAAGAGGACAAGAAAAACGTCTGATTTCTGCTTGCCTTATATCCGGTCGACGAATGTGGCGCAAATGTGGCGGACCATCGATCATTAATCCGATGTAGATGTGGCGGTTGTGGACTTGCAGGTTAATTCGTGACTCCGACGACGCGTTCCCATCAACTCACGCACGTGACCCTGACTTATTTCTTTAAGTTCTTGAAATCGATTTCAGTTAAGTCCGGTCATTAATATTAGAGATCCATATGCATAATGTAATACTCCAGTACTGTCAATTCAGATGGGCTGCCGCGAGTCAGGGAGGTCATGTTTTTGCATGCTGAAAGGAACTCCACTATCTACGTGCACATACATCTTGCTCTCGGTAATGATCAACAGAAGTTCTTCTAAGAATTTTGATTTTGGGATGGTAGAGCGGAGTACGACGCTCGCGCTATGTTCCACACAGAAAGAAGACCGTCAAATTCATGACTCAGTCGCAGTTCTCTTGTATTCTTTTGTTCTCCTATAGGTACACACCATCGTTACCCCCGTTTAGATCCCTGTGCTACATGCATGACATTACCATTAATGGACGTTGCTGTGTATCTTGGGTGAGGTGCAGCTGGTGCCAACGAAATTTGGAGTGCGAAAGGAGTATGCGGAGACCGAAATGAAAAGGAGCCTCAAGATGTTGGAGCGCCAGTGGAGCTCAAGTGGCGCGCGCACACGGCAGTCACACCAATATTAATGGAAATCGCTCCGTTGTAGAAAATTGGAGGCCCGGGTCGCATGCGGTGCATAATGTAAGCCTGTGCAAAAGCCTTGGCATTATGGTCCGATTAACACTTACTAGTCTCATCCTCCAGATGATTGCGCAGTATGTGTGATCCGATCATCGGAAAGTGACAAAGCTGCATTGCTTCTCGGCGCTGAAGTCAAGCAGACGCATCTCTTCAAAAGTTAGCACTGACGGCCCGTCCATCGCCATGATGTTACACATATGCTAGACCATTCAACTTCCAAGTACACGGTGAGTACATAGCGTACCGCTTCTATCCTTGATACGCGACGCTAGACATGAGCAACTTTAGATACCTGTCGAAAAATGATGTGTGGCCGGAACCAAAGTAAAGGTCACAAATGGGGAAATAGTTAGGTGGGGACAAACGCTGGAGTAACGTTGTTGTATTGTGAATCTATAACTGAAAGTTACAAGTATCGATGCGCAGAACACCGTGTGCAGGGTATAAAAAATTACTCAGGCTTGCTGAGCTCAACCCAATCACCTAGACTGGTAAATTTGGATAGAAAAGCATCGAGATCCGAGTCACTGGGCTGCTGGTTTTGTCCTGAGCTCGATGTAAAGCGAAGATAGTATCTGTTGTCGGCCTCTCTTTTAAGCACCAACATACAGTTCACAAGGATATTCCATGTGAGTTTGTCTATGTCTGAGGGCGCAGAAGGGGTCAGGTTGTTGAGGAAGACTAACTTCTTCTCGCCACATGCAATAACGTCTAAAGTCGCCCACTCGTCGAGAGGGCGCAATCTCCGTAGTGGCACTCCCTGCCTATAACGCAAGCAAATCCAGGCGAAAACCCACATAAATGATTCTAGATCGTGGCGATATAGGTGTTTGACTTTGCCTTGTTGACCATCTTTGGTGAGAAGATCGAGTGCCATGAACGGCACCGTGCCCGTACGCTCGTTGCCCCTAGGACCTGGGTCATCCGCCAACGAGGATAGATCATAGTCGTTCAAAACGCCTATCCGCTTGCCGTCTTTCCAGTACCACATCAGGTTTCCAGGACTGACATCTCGATGGTATACCCCTTCCTTCCACAGAGTGAGGTGGCCTGCACGCCATGTTAATGAAAGCCACGCAAATTCAATGAAACACGTACATGAAATACACTGACGCCAGACGTCAAAAAGCTCTTTGCCGTGAAGCTGGGTGATGGGGAGGAGCTTGCGGAATACAAGAATGTAGAGCACGCGACTGCCCGTGGTGGGTTCCGGAATGTCAAGCGCTTCTCGTATTGCGGACGTGGGATTTGTGAACGTGTGGTGCCAAAGCAGCTCAGGAATGTGGCCTTGGACAGTTGCGTGCCTCTTAGCGATCTCCTCAACCTTTTTCAGAATCTCCGGCTCGCTAGTGCGACTCGCCTCTCCCCAAAAGATCTTGGCCACCATCCCATCCTCGAACTTGCCGTATTTCTTCGTGAGCGCTTCGCTGGTGACAGGGACCACATTGGTCGCCCGTCCCTTGCAGTCCGTAGTACGTCACTCTTTCGTCGTGGCTGGTGTGAAGCAGCAGATCCACCTCTCCAAGTTTTTCATCATTGATTCTGAATTCGTGGCATAGATTTCCCCTCAACTTCAATTGGGAGGAAGTCTTTGTTTCGGCCCCAATCGTGAAGGTCGAAGCGTTGTAAAGCATACAACAGCACCATAAATCGCGGAAGATCTTGAATGAAGTTGATGCCTGAACATTGAATGATCCCTTGTCGATCATAATACCAGATCCACGCGACATCATCTGAAAAAGCTTTAATAGGAGCGCAGCCAATCTCAACAGACGAACGAACTCACCGACGACAATAATATTCAGCAGATAGTTGGCTGCAAGATTCGCTGCGAATATTTCGGCGGCGTACAGACCCGTCTGAACGGTCACATCTAGATCCGCGTCCGCATCCGCGTCCACGGCAGCGTCCGCGTCAGCGTCTTTGTCGTCGTGGTTCCCCTTGGATTTTTTCGCAGCAGATTCCAAAGTGTCTGTGGCCTTGCGTTTGGAGCTGGACCCGCCCCGCGAAGGCTGGGCGGCAGTAAGGCCAGAAGACTGAGCTGCGACTTGGCCAATTTAGTTCGATCCTAGAATCGCAAATATCATCACTTACATGCAGTGTCGGATGCAGTTTGTGTTGCTGGGGTCTGAGGAGGGGCTGGAGCTGGGTCTGCAGTCCTAAGATGATCGACCGGCAGATATTCTGGCTTGGTAGGGGCATAGTCTGTCAATGTATACGAAGAGGGGGGCGCCTTAATCCCTTTCGTCTTTCTCTTGAACTCGATGCAAGCTAGAACATCTTTCCATGGGAGATTTTGCGGCTTTGCCGTTGCATTCATGTCCATATGAGCCTTGCGCCTCGTCTGGTGCTGCCCGTCATCATTCTCGTTGTGCTTTCCGTCGTCCTTCTCGTTGTTTTTCTCGTTGTCCTTTTCGTCGTTCTTCTGCCTGTCCTTCTGTTTACTCTTCTGTTTACCAGTCTGTTTACCTTCTTGCTGCCCTTCTCATCCTGGAAGGGAGCGCATGCGCTATTCAATGGAAGAATCACGACGTCGGGCTTCCGAATTGATTTCTTGGTCTGGTGCATCTGGTGCATGGGCATATCGTTCTGCTGGCAGATCATGTCCACGGCAGGGACAGGAGCACGCATCCCATCGACCTCGATCTCTTCGAGACAAGCGAGGGCAATGTTAGTGGCTCTTATGAAAGGGCTATAGAAGTGGTTCTCTACCCCTGGACATACGCTTGCGATGGTTATGAGTTTGAAAACGTCCAATCAGCGCACTTAGAAAAATCACTCACTATTCGTTGAGGGCTGTCTGGATGTCAGAAGACTTTACGAGGGCAGTAGAAGTCTGTCCATTGCAAACAGGCAGAACAGCCTTGAGACACTTTTGCAGAAGCTCGGGCTGTTTAGTCTTGGGAGCAGAAGAAGCGCGCTGAAGGAGGGCTTGCAGCATGGCATCTGCCTTGCACTCCTTGACCTGCTCTATATCCCGTTGAATCCATGGGCCGACCTTCCTAACCCTCGATGGAATGTCAGGCTCTACTCGATGAAGACAGGAAATGTACGCACTTGACACCAAGCACGCCGATGTTCTCGCTGATGACGGAGGCCCCGCGGCTGTTTGGGGTGGATTCTATTTTACCAGCACCTGGAGCTGATGCATTGGCGCGTGGAGGGGTAGACAAAGTGCCAGTCTCGCCGGCAGGGGACATGTCACTAGACGTTCAGTGTCAATGATTACGCTGATTGAGTGTTATGAGCAGAATTGGTGAGGAGGAAAAATTAAGAAGACAACATAAAAGACTGCCTGCCTTATATCTGGTCGACCAGTGTGGCGCAAATGTTGTGGACCATTGATGATTCTGATGCGTCAGATATGGATTGATGTGGCCTACAATTCGACTCCGACAACGCGTTCCCATCAACACGCGCACGTGATCCTAACTTATTTGAATAGAATTTGATTTTTGAAAGTCAAATCCGGACTCCGTACTGGTGAGTATAGTTCAACTACTCTACTAGCCTTATTCACTCTGTCAATTCGTCGGGAATAAGATCATAACAGTGCGCCAGCTAGTTCAACCTTTCCACGGTGAAATGCACTCCACTTTCTACTACATCAATCATCATACATTTCGTTCTCGGTGCCCAATTAATGATACTCGCTCCGAGTCCCTGAGAAGTTCTTCTAAGAATCTTGATTCTGAGATTCGTGTTCTCAGAGTAGAACAGAGTCCGACGCTCGCGCCATGGTCCACAAAAAGAAGACAGATGGACGACCCAGCCGCAGTTCTCTCCTAGTATTCTGTTGTCCTCCTACACACAATGGTTACCCCCTTTTAGATTCCTGTGTTGCATGTTGCTCTTGATAAACATTCCCGTGTTTCCCAGGTGATGTCGGATAATCAGTACATCTGATCCCTCATAGGAAAACCTTCTTGTCTCAGCGTCTCGTATCCTCGCTCATATACTCAGTTCAAAGTTGACGTTGATCTGGCGACCTTGAAGTAGAGTGATCCATCGGGTGCTTTTGCGCCCTCCAATTCTGTACCCTCGAAGTAGCCAAGTTGGTCTGTGTCTCTTAATGTGAGCAGAGATGCACGAAGGCGCGCTGACCATTCAATACACGACTAAACCATGTCGAGGGATGGCTTAGCGGCATTACAGCCGTCGAAACAGCATTGAATGTTCAGTCCATGGAAGCCAGGTCACGGTGATCCACCGCCCAAGAGTCGGTGCAAAGTATATGCGAAGCGAAACAACTTGCGAGGGTTGCAACAGGTATGGGCAGAGATTCGAGGTGATGAGACGCCAGCATTCAAAGATTAGCATTTCTTTTTGCAGATGCGACACTCAGCCTTCTGCCCACTTCCTTATCTCAAGCGCGCCATGAATAGCACCGTGCCCGTGCGCTCGTTGCACTCAACTTGAAGCTTAAGTGAAGGCTCGCCCCAGTTGGCAGATCGTAGTTGCAAAAAATGCCCACCCTTTGTATCTGTAATACAGTATGTTGCCAAGGATGATATCTTCTCGACGACTGACCGCTGCATTCAAGAAATCATGGTGATCTGCAACGTGACCTTTAAACAGCGAATCACATAGACGCGATGAGCTACACACATGAAATGGATCGACTCTGCACATACGTTGAAAAGGTCTTCACCATGGAGCGCCATAATGGGTCGAAACTTGCGGAATTAAGGATGCAGAGCAGGCGACTACCCTTGGTTGTGTCTAGAACCCAACGAGGAACAGGGCCTTTGGTGAACTTTTGTTTCGCGATCTCGGAAACCTTTTCTGATATGTCCGGCTCACACGCGCGTTGCTGCTTGATGTAGGGATGATTCAGGAACCCTGTTAGACAGGTGTCTTCGCAAACATACCACGGGTAGAAACCTCGGGGTTGAAGGAGATGACCTGCTGAAACATGAATCATTGACTGAGGACGCCGTGAACAAAAATCCTTGGTGGTTTGATCAAGGCACAAACTGTGGGACTCCACGACTTGCACTGAGTGAGTCTAGTGGCAAGTGGGTCTGTCTGCTGTTCTTCGCGACTATCGCGACCTGTAAGGGTGAAGTGTATATTCCTGTATTTGCTCGGACCTGGTAATAATAGCGCGCTGCAGTTGGAAATCAGCCGTCATCTATTAAACATGACACAATTTCTGTTCGTTTCATTCTGCGTAATGGTGAGCCACCATCTATTCAATTGGTTTATCTACTGGAGACGGATCAAACACGGGCAATCGATGCAAGTATCAGAGCTAGCAAACCCAAACCGTAGGTAGTGTAATGGATAAAGAAAATCACTGTGAAGATTTTGATAGAAGTTTGCTGAGCGCAGCCCAACCCTTGGTATTTTCGAATGACTGTAGAAAAGCATCAATATCTGAATCTGATTCTTCGCAGTTCGTCGGCGTGTCTGCTTCCCATCGATTGAAGTGGTGCCTGTTAAGCATACCGAGACAATCCACAAGGAACGCCCATAGGGATGAGTCTATGTGGGAGGGTGCGGAAAATTTCTTCATACGACCCTGAAAAACGTACTTCTTCTCGCCACATGCCACAGCGCCTAAAGTCGCCCATTCATCCAAGGGGCGCAATCCCCGTGGTAGAGGGGCTCCATTCTTGTAACGCAAGGAAATCCAGGCGAAGCACCACATGAACGACTCCAGATCATGACGATATAGGTGCTTGACTTCGCCTCGTTGACCCTCTTCAGTGAGGAGATCGAGCGCCATGAACGGCACCGTGCCCGTGCGCTCATTACCCCGAGGACCTAAGTCATCTGCTAACGAGGATAGATCGTAGTCGTTCAAAACGCCTATCCGCTTGTCGTCTTTCCAGTACCACATCAGATTTCCCGGACTGACATCTCGATGATGGACCCCTTCCTTCCACAGAGTAAGGTGGCCTGCATGTGATGTCAACAAAGAGACATGTAAATTCCATGAAACACGTACATGAAATACACTGACGCCAGACGTCAAAAAGCTCTTTGCCGTGAAGCTGGGTGATGGGGAGGAGCTTGGGGAATACAAGAATATAGAGCACGCGACTGCCTGTAGTGGGTGCCGGAACACCGAGCGCTTCTCGGATTGCGGCTGTGGGATTTGTGAACGTGTGGTGCCAAAGCAGTTGAGGAACATGGTCTTGGACAGTCGCGTGCCTCTTGGCGATCTCCTCGACCTTTTTCAGGATCTCCGGCTCGCTAGTGCGACTCGCCTCTCCCCAAAAGATCTTGGCCACCATCCCATCCTCGAACTTGCCGAATTTCTTCGTGAGCGCCTCGCTAGTGACAGGGACCACATTGGTCGCACGTCCTTGCAGTCCGTAGTGCTTCACTCTTTCATCGTGGCTGGTATGGAGGAGCAAATCCACCTCTCCAAGGTTTTCGTCATCGATTTTGACTTCGTGGCATAGCTTCCCCTCAACTTCGATTGGGAGGAAGTCTTTGTTTCGGCCCCAATCGTGAAGGTCGAAGCGTTGTAAAGCATACAACAGCACCAGGAATCGCGGGAGATCTTGAATGAAGTTGATACCTGAGCATTGAATGATCCCTTGCCGATCATAATACCAGATCCACATTACATCGTCTGGAAAAGCTGTGGTAAGAGCGCGACGAATCTCGATAGACGAACGAGCTCACCGACGACGATAATATTCAGCAAATAATTGACTCCAAGATTGGCCGCAAACATCTCGGCGGCATACAGACCCGTCTGAACGGTCACATCTGGATCCGCGTCCGCGTCAGCGTCAGTGTCCTTGTCGTCGTGGTTCCCCTTGGATCTTTTCGCAGCGGATTCTTCCAAAGTGTCTGTGGCCTTGCGCTTGGAGCTAGACCTGCCCTTGGAATGTTGTGCAGTAGTAAGGCCGGAAGATTGAACTGCTGCTGGGCCGATTTAGTTT
This sequence comes from Suillus fuscotomentosus, assembly GCF_016647785.1. Lineage (NCBI taxonomy): Eukaryota > Fungi > Basidiomycota > Agaricomycetes > Boletales > Suillaceae > Suillus > Suillus fuscotomentosus. The sequence continues at coordinate 103,481 of NW_024539601.1, forward strand.
GATCTTGAAATCGAAAATGAAATTGCTTACCTGCAGTGTCAGACGCAGGTTGTGTTGCTGGGGTATGCGAAGGGCCTGGCGCAGGTACTTCAGCCTTAAGATGATCCACCGGCAGATACTCTGGTTTGGTAGGGACACTGGTCTGTCACTGTATACGTAGGGGATGGTGACTTAATCCCTTTCGTCCTCCCAGCTGTCTTTCTCTTGAACTCGATGCAAGCTAGAACATCTTTCCATGGGAGTTTTTTCGGCTTAGCTGTTGCATTCGTGTCCATATGAGCCTTGCGCTTCTTCTTGCGCTGGTCGTCATCCTTCTCGTCGTTCTTTTGTGCGCCCTTCTGTTTGTTGCTCTGTTTGCCCTTCTTGTTGCCCGTCTCATCCTGGAAGGGAGCGCATGCGCTATTCAAAGGAAGAATCACGACGTCGGGCTTCCGAATCGATTTCTTGGTCTGGTGCATCTGGTGCATGGGCATATCGTTCTGCTGGCAGATCATGTCCACGGCAGGGACAGGAGCACGCATCCCATCAACCTCTGATCTCTTCAAGACAAGCGAGGGCGATGTTAGTGGCTCTTATAAAGGGCTGTAGAAGTTGTTCTCCACTCCTGGACATACGCTTGCGATTATTTTGAGCATCAGAACGTTTGATCAACGAACTTAGAGAAAATCACTCACTATTCGTTGAGGGCTGTCTCGATGTCAGAAGACTTTACGAGGGCAGTAGAAGCCTGCCCATTGCAAACAGGCAGAACCGCCTTGAGACACTTTTGCAGAAGCTCGGGCTGTTCGGTCTCGGGAGCAGAAGAAGCGCGCTGAAGGAGGGCTTGCAGCATGGCATCTGCCTTGCACTCCTTGACCTGCTCTATATCCCGTTGAATCCATGGGCCGACCTTCTTGACTCTTGATGGAAAGTCAGGTTCTACTCAATAAAGACAGGAAATGTGCGCACTTGACACCGAGCACCCCGATGTTCTCGCTGACAACAGAAGCCCCACGGCTGTTTGGGGTTGATTCTATTTTGCTAGCACCATAAGCTGGTGCATTGGTGCGTGGAGGAGTAGACTCAGTTTCGCCGGCAGGGGACATGATACTAGGTGTTCAGCGATTACGCTGATTGAGTGTTACGAGCAGAGTTGGTGAAGAGGAAGAGTTAAGAAGATAACAGAAACAACTGCCTTCCTTATATCTGGTCGACCAGTGTGGCGCAAATGTTGTGGACCATCAATCATTAAATCTCAGATGTGGATTGATGTGGCGGTTGGTCGAAGACGCGTTCCCATCAACACGTTCACGTGACCCTGACATGAGTCCGTAGTCACGGTATTAGTACTACTAAATCGGATCCATCTATCATACTCAGTGCATCAATCCATCACAAACAAGGTCGATAGCATCGCACCAGGCCCATCAGTTTATGTTTCTCATGGTACTTTACCATAAAAATGGTGCTCTGTAATACGCAACTCGAATTATTTATGATATCGATCCGGGCTTATCATGCTAGTGCCTAGAAACATTATATGATTTCTTCTAAGAATCCTGATTTCGGAATTTATATTTTCAAGTTAGGGTGGAATGGAGTCCGACGCTCGCTCCAGCCTGAGGTTCAGAAAGAAGACAGATGCTCATGCATATGACTCAGTTACACTTCTCGCACACAATGGTTACCCCTTTTAGATCTTCCTTGTAAATGAATATATCGCTGTGCCTTGGCTCTTGGACGATATCAGATGATCAACAAGTTTGAAAAGTACGGTCATCATTGGTTCAACGGTGTTTGTAACCCAGACATATCAGATCCCTCGTCCACTCCTAATCCCCCACAGGAAACCCCCCTAGGCTCCAGAACCTACCTTCGCTCATATACTCCCCAGTCAATCTCGCAGCCAAAAGGAAGAGCGATCCGTCTAGAGCTTCTGCACCCTCCAGTTCCGTATCCTTGAAGTAACCCTTGGGCCGTGCGCCATAAATGGATGAGAAATGCGCAAAAGCGCGCTGAATCTTGGGCATATGTTCGTTTGGGTGCGTTATCACAGACTGAACAATATCGAGGAATGGGTTAGCGACCTTGGTTTCTGACGAAGGACGTGAGGTGGCGCTCAGGAAGCCTTGAATGTCCAGTCTAGGGAAACCGCATGCGATCCACCACCCAAGAGTCGATGCGAAGTATCCACGAAGCAAAAGAATTTGCGAGTTTTGTGGCAGGTAAGCCAACAGGGATGGAAGGAAGAGACTTGAGGTGACGAGATGCATGCTGGAGCACCACAAAAATCAGTATTTTTTGCAGATAGCAGATTTGACGCCACTTACTATGTGAAGTCTGCTGTGAAGCTTCTGTCTTTGTTCCATCCGCCAATGGTGTAGATGATAGTGCTTGTCCAAATACATTCTTCCATCTTACGTTCGATTTCGCCTGGCTGCGACGGATCGATCGTCCATTGTTCAGCGTAGTGCCATAAAGTATCACCGTGCTCGGACATCAGGCCATCAAAATTGTTAAAATGCTTCTTGATTTCCTTCGGTGTGAATGTCGAATCTTGCATGATCTTGGCAAGAATAGAGAACGCATGGTTCCTTGGCGGTTGTTCGAGTTGAGAGGGCGCAGTAGATGTCTTTGTGTTAAGGACGAGGGCGGCAAGCCAAGTTGTTGCCTCTTCCACTCCAGTTGTGCCGCTGGGCTCGAAAAGACGCGACGGCAAGAACTCATAACTATGCACGCTGGCCAATGCAAGACCTTGAGATGTCTGTCAGCGACTTTTCTACGGCGATGTGTCACGTTGCTCGCCTTCGACAACCATGCCTGGGATGCCTAATTCCGCGCCGTATCCTACATGGATGAAGGCGTGGAACAAACCTCCAAGGAAGCGCGCCAACATCACCGGCTGGGCGGACGCGTCTCGTCCCTCTATAAAGTTGTACTTCTTAGAGAAGATGTATTCCTCTAGCGTGGAGCTGAGGCTCCTTTCATCGATAACCTTGATGAAGAAGGATTTGTACGCGGCGTAAAAGCTGGCAAGAAATTTATTGAGCAGGCCGTTGAAGTAAGAATCATAGACTCACTTGTCATCACCTAAATGTTCAATAAAGTTCTCTTCTGTGACAGCCTCGGGAGACTCAACGGCTGGGCGCTGGTAGGTGCTGTCTTGTTTGTAGAACTCTTCGATCAGAGATCCACTCGCGCCTGTGACAAAAAGTGCTAGTGCGCGATGAGTGATGTGGCTTCATCGACATTTCGAATCAGTAACATGAGATATAGATTAGTTAAGATGCTTACGCACTTATGGAACCGCTTGTGGTTGAAGAAAATGTGGTACTTTGTATAGTTTTCCTTCAAGACATATGCCAAAGCTACGACCGCTTCTGGGGAAACACCAGGATACCGCGGAGGGGAAAGCACGTTCGGCGGGGAAGATGGGGAGGGGAACAAGGCATCGAGCTCGCTCCCTGAATGAATTTGTTGAACTGCAGCCATATTTGAGAGGGAAACCAGAATGCGGAATGCCATGTGTGTGTGGGTGGATGAATTATATGCTTGTCATATAATCACGCTAATGCATTTTAGGGGATCCGGATCATATCCTATGTATAAGCGCCTTCGGGCGGTTGCACATTGATTCATAATACATAATAGACGTCTGTATACTATATTAGCCATTCTCTCTTCCTCTCCTAGGCCCTTCCGGCTGTCAGTATGTTTCGTCATTGTCCGTGTGAGTCCATGCTCACCATAATCTCCTGGCGATGCATCATTGAATTCGTCTAAGATGTCGGACAATCAAATATTTGATCCCTCGCAGGAAACCCTTCTTGTCCCATGGTCTCGCCCATATATTCCTAGTTGATCTCGTGGCCTTGAGAGCGATCCTATCTAGCGCTTCCGCGCAGTTATGGACCCTTGAAGTAGCCCTTGCGCCGTGCGCCATACAGTGAGATAAATAAACGCGCACCGAGTCTTCAACATATGATCGTCTTAGGTAAAGTGGCGCTGAGGAAATCTTGAATGTTTAGTCCAGGGAAGCCAGAAAGTCCGATTTTGGCCGGTCTGTGTGAAATCTATGAAAATGGGTGTCCTGCCCTGGCCAGTGAGTTTCTCAGATTCAGCAGGTGTCGGGAAGTCTGTCAAGGCCACCGCGCGGTGTCACTATATCCCGCCATCAGGATCTTTATCTGACATAATGTCATTGCCCGCAGCTCCCGGTCTACAGCTGCTATGTCCTCCCTCCAGGTGACCAGAGCCGTGACGGCAAGCTGACAAAAATGACGAGGTTGGCATGACGGTTGACATAGACGGCGGGATGCGTGATGGTGGCTGACGTAGATGGCAGGGTGGTTACGGTAATGCAGACAGACCTTTGAACGTTCGGAACTTTGGGACCACAGACGTGTCTCCAGATCCTCCAGACTTTGGCAGAGTCTGCGCAGACTTGATACAGATTGAACATTTTCTACATGTCAGTGAAGCCGCGTGTGACTAACGAAAGTGCACTGTTCCTATAAAGCCGACGCATCTCTTCAAAATTTAGCAGCCTGGCGTCCAGCATGAACATGGAACGCAGTGCACCGGTTAGTGTTCCAGACTAAGCTTTTAACTTACAAGTCTACCATCTCTGCTCGTCCAACTTCGCACAGGACATATCTTCCCTGAACAAATATCTCCACAGAATATCGAGATCACCCTCCCCGATATGTCCGGCCTGCGAAGAACGAGAGGAATCAGTACATCATTTCGTACTATCATGCCTGGCATACGCAAGACACAGAGCTTGAAGGCCGAGCTGGGAACGCGAGCGCAAAGCCTAAAAGGCCTCCCGAACGACGGGAAAAGCGTTAAGTTAGTTCTCAGGTACATCGCTCGCACGAAACGCCTGGAAAACACGGTGCCCCCCGAAGAAGTAGAAGCGAACCCAATATATGCGCTAAGTGCTTAGCCATCTACCTCCCCCAATCGCCTTAAGACAGCATTGATCGTCCTCGCGAAAGCCTGGATCATGATTTTACAGGACTCCCATGCTGAAAATGAACATAGAGTACCATAAATGTCTGTCATAGGGCTTCGCCCCCATGGACAATAAACAAGGACTCAAAAAAAAGTCTACCATGAGTATGGCGCAGCGCTTCCCCTCTTGTCTGGTAGGCGACACTATACATGAGCAGGTTTAGGTCTCTGCTGAAGAGAGAAAATGTATAGTGCAGACGAGGAAATAAACCAGCGCCGGAAGAAGGGTTCATATCGGGTTTATAGCTGGAAAAAAAGACTGGTGCACAGGCCACGTTTAACTGAGTTGTCCCAGGAGTTTATGTACTTATGCCAGTACGTGCGTCAATATCTCATTAAAGGAGCCGTCCCTGCTTACCTCGTTCCCTTCGTCTTCCAGTCGTCTGTTTGGTTCGAAGAGTCTGACTGGTAGTTGTATATCGGGAAGTGAGTAATTTTCATCCACTATTTGTTTGCACTTGAGCTTCGTTTGGGTACGGCTGGTGTAGTTCAATCGAACACCTCCGAGAGTTTGCAATGGGGCACTTGAAACCAATGATCTCGCAGCGAAATGGAAGACTGTTTGGAGGGATGGTATTAAAGGAGTCTGTGACTGGCGGTATGAGCGAGACTAATACTTGTTCGCCTATCTTCTAAGTCTTATGCGCCAGTGAGTTCTGGTACTACATAAAGAAGGTCGTCATGCTACATAGAAACTTTCGACTGAACTAGTAGCTCGGCAAGTATCTGTCTGAGTTTGAAATCATGAACTGGCCGCCCATTAACTTCATCCCCGATCAATACAAGGTCGCATTACCTCGGGCCCGAATGACAAGATAAGTCGTGCACGTTAACGTTGATCGGTTGACTCGTTGAATATTATAGGTAAGTATCAAGTAATAAATGATAGTAATCATGTCAACGCAGTGATGCCCATCGCTAATCATTATGTTTGTTATGTTGCGACAGAGCCCTATGTGTGACAGACTTGTCACTCGAACGTGTTGACTTTGAGAACGCGACATGCACGGGATGACCAAGCACGGGTTCTCAACCAACGCCCATATAGTGTCATTGACACCTCAAGGCCTCATTAATCATTCTTACCTGCATCGCAATCCATCTGGGGCTCTCGGACGTCATCTAAAATGCAGGTTTGGATTGTTGAGTTACCGAAACGACTAATATTTGTCTTTCATCATGACACCTTCTATCGGCATATCCAGGTCCCCGTGATGCTACCGGTGCGATTCGCAAATTCGCCTTAACAGCGGCGGAATGCAGTATTTGCGCAGCCATTCATACTAGTCATCGTAACTAGTGGGCGCCCTCTCTGGACTATATAAGACGGGGGCGGCGACAGAAAATCCTTCATCAATACCATCATCTCTACTATTATGGCACTCGTTCTACCCACCTTGACCGCCTTCACCACTTCCCGTCTCACAGCCATTTTGACGGCCAAGACTCAAGCGGATTTCACCGCAGCGTTTGATGCGCTTTTCGCCCGCAATCTCAATGTTGTTTACAACGGAAAGCAACTTTCGCGGGAACAGTATCAGGCGCAGTTGCTCGGTCAGAGCAGTGCTGCTGTTGAAGAGCAAGGCGCGAGCGTCAGTGTTCAAGGACAACTAGAAGTCCCCGGCAACGACGGCCAAATCGTAAGAAAAATATGTATATTTCGTGCTCTGCCATCCCATTGAAGAAAATCGCAGTCTGGTATTGTCGGTCTATTCTACAGTTCCCTTGTTGACTCGAGGTTCCTCGTCTTTGGAGCTCCCGCGGAGAGCAAAGTGACTTCTTCCTTTAATGCAACGTAATATCTATTTGTCATCTTGGTTGCTCAGCCATCTGATCATCTTACACTCCGCAGCATTCAGGCTACAGAGCCTCGACCTCAGTCTAACCCCCGCATTCGCGGATATTTTGACCCCCGTCGCATAGTGACGGTGAACCAGATTGCCACCGAACAAGCTCTGCATGTCACCATTCCTACCGCTTCCATCAACTCAACCTCACCTGGCGTCACTACTAAGAATTTCGCGCTTCCGCAGGGGCCATTTGGTGCACCCTTTGGTCCCGGACCCGTACGCTTGGGCCCTACAGAGACAAATGCTGTCCCAGAGACGTCCCCAGGGGACGGGGAGTTTGGTGCTCTTCCACCTTTGATCCCCGGGGAAACTATCGGTAAAGAGACAAATACCAAGGCATGAGTATCTCAAATCATATCTCATACTGTACGAATATCCATGACAGGGACATATGTTGACCTATGTATCGCTACTTGTACATTACAGTAACAGTTCGAATAATCTTTCTGAAGGCAAAAATGATATCATATAAACTTCGGAGCATACGGCATGATTCAGTGAATGGAATATGGGCCTACGGCTAAGAAGTTGAGTATCGATTCAATAAGGGTGGCATTAATCGCGCGATGTTAACAGGCATGATTCAAGAATATTCCCCACGATCTGCCTTTACCTAACTAGATGTCAACGACAAAGACGCAGAATCGAGACTCGAACCACTCACATCAGCCTCGCTCTCCGTTGGACAGGGCTCTCTCACAACTTCGATTGTCTCCTCATGGACGACGTGGCGCTTAATGGTACGCCCGTCTGAATCTATGTCAGTGCCCTCCTGATCTATTCCAAGATCACCAGCACCGACAACGCCTTCAAACTCACCCACTCTGGCGGTACCAAGGGGACCAGTTACTTCGTCTTTGAGGTAGGATGCCTCTCTGTGATCCATTCGCTCGTCTGCTTGGTGCTTCGCCTTAACAAAATCAATTGTCTTGCGCTGAAGATCATTAAATGTGACGGAAGAGCGATCAGCCTACGAAATAATGTCAATTTCATGTTTCTCGATGTACATTGTACTAAGCACCTTCACGTGTGCTTCAGATTCAGACGCGAGATCTTCGTTCCATCCTGGTGCGTCATCATTCGCGGAAATTTCAAGCTGGGTACCGGACAAGTTTCTTCGTTTCTCTCGCTCCAGCGTCTGCAATAGAGGAATTTCGTTCTGCTTCAGGGGCAGATAGTAGGAGCGGACGCACCTCCGGGTCATTTCCATGCATCGTACTTTTGTAATAAAGTCACGATGAGCGCAGTTGTAAATGGTATCGAATTTGCAACCAATACCTAGTGTACCGTCTTCCATCATCATACCGTCGGCTTGACAAGGTGTCTACTTTGCGAGCACACCCCGCACTCGCATATCGCGACGAAGCTCCGAGTGTTTTCTTTACAGAACAGCGTATTGCAGTAAGATAGCTCATTGAATGTGGTTTGCTTGGCGGAGAGGGTGAAAGACACTCGTACACTGAAACATTGTTGCGCCCCTAACGTCATCTGAGCCAAAACGTTTATGATGTCATAAGTGTGGAAACACCCGTTTTGGCATCAATGTGTGCACGCCAACTCCGGCCAGCAACTACCATGATGAGTCCAAGAAACCACTTATAATGGCACCTGAAAGCAAGAGCATTGTTTGAGTGAGTGGACACGACATGTACAAAAGCCCGATATTTGCTAATGAGCTGCACAGTAACTTAAAGCGCTGGTGAAATTTTTCTTTCATGAACTTGGATCATATGCAGGCCATGTCGGGGAGCATTTGATCCCTCCGTGGGTAATTTTAAATTTGGTCCATGTAATGGAACGTGTTCCATCAAGGACTAAGGAAATAGTCCTGCCCTCATGTCGTCATATCCGGTGCAAGACTAGACTCCTGCACCATTTTTTGAACTGGGAGCTGCGCATTGCTCGGCGGGTTACTAGTTAGACCGGTTTTGGATGCAGCACAGAGCTTGTCCTCAACTTGGAGCCGAGGTGTCTTCAAACCGAACGTGCTGTGAGTGACAGCACTCAATGCCATGTCAAAACCCGTTTAATCGAATGTGCTTTCTCACAGTTCCCGAAATCTAGTTCACAATATCTCTGGTGGTACTCGAAGACACATATCTGTCAAGTCCTTCGTTCGGTAATACTCTGGTGCGTTGGTGATGATAATACAAATACTTTGTTACTTCTACCCGGATCCCACCCTATCTCCCAGCCACCAGTACCGCTCGATATCTGATCTCTCCCCTGTCGAGTTTAGCCATAGCTTCTTCAATTCCCTCGACCGTCAGCGGGAACTCTTGAGTGATGGGTTTGATGCCGTGGATAGCTGCAAATCTTAGCATCTTGACGTGGACACCACGCGATGCACAAAAGATTCCCTGTATTGTCAACCCCTTTGAAATGATAGGTGTATAGGGGATGACCAAATCCCCATGAGATACGGTGATAGGATAAATAGTAGCGTTGGGCGCCAGAACCGAGAGGAAGCTATGAATCACATAAGTCAATCCAAAAACACACCGGTACCTCGAGATAAGACTCACAGATTCCAATCAGGGAGATGCGAAGTTGTAACAAATAGGTGCTTAATTGGCTTCCCGACTTCATATTTGCTCGCACTTCTCGTATAAAACTCTTTTGCACCCAGACTCCTCGCCTCTTCCCTCTTATGATCGCTTCCAGAGAAAACTACGACCTCGCACCCCATTTTTGCTGCAAATTGGATGGCAATGTGACCAAGACCACCGACACCTATAATTCCCACTCGGTCTGCAGGTCGGACATTATACGAATACATCGCGTTGAATATCGTTGCTCCGGCACACATCAATGGCGCCGCGTCAGATGAACTGATAGTATCGGGAATATGGAAGAGGAAAGCTGCCTTCCACACCGCATGGGAAGCGAATGCACCTTGGTCAGTGTTGGAGTGTGCATAAGTGGCCCTCTCAGGGCAGAAAAACTCGTTCGCGTTGAGGCATTCATCACAGTGCCCACACGTATTGTGGAGGAATCCCCAGCCAGCACGATCGCCACTGTTCAAACGCAACACAATCAGCTACGCAACGGCGCAAACAACGAACGGGTGTACACTTTGAATGCGGTGACCTGCGATCCGACCTGCTGCACGACGCCGACACCTTCATGGCCGAGAACCATGTCCTCCGTCTTGTAATGTTGGTCTGTGCCGCACAGGCCAGCATGAGTGATTTTGAGGAGTACCTCGTCCGGTTTGAGGCTTTCTTTGTGAGTCTTTGACTCGACTATCTTTCCAGCGGGGGAGCCTTTGAAGACGGTGAAGTCAATTCCAGTCATTTTAGTCGCTGTCCGTAGGGGAAGTGGATGCCAAGCACTATGCGAATACATAATCTCAGGCCAGACCTTTTATATTAATGGGAAGCTCCATCAACATGCAGGGTGGGAGCTCAAAGAAGAATTGGTATTTGTTATCCGGATCCTATGAAGGTAGGCATCGTTATAACTGTTATAGGTCATCAAAGATGTGCTAAACACAAGGAGATGATATATACGAGAGAAATCAGGGTTCATGAACGTTCATATGCCTTATGAAGCTGGCTTGCCATGGCACCTGATATGATTGCCAAAAGCGTCATGGTCCAGCTATGCACTTCGTTATCGAGAGACTTGGGTTGCAGTTTATTCTATGTATAATACCTGGCGCTTACAAGGGCCAAGGGTAGACGTGTCAGGCCACGTGTTCGATAGAAGGACTCAGCGCTTGTCTTCCACATGATGTTTCTTCACTTCAGTGCGGCGCGATACGAAAAGTGTTAATGCGGCTGAGGCGTTTCCATATCTCCCCGGCCCGTCGACACAGCGCTTGTTCGAGGACGTTTTCAGTTACGCCTGCCGAATCCCTGACCCGAGATTTTGGCGATACTGATCTCGCAACACGCCGAATCACTATGAAGGTACGTGAATTCCCATGACTTGTTTTGCAAAAATAAAGGCCTGTCGATATAAAGGCGCCAAGGTACATTACTTTAGCCATGAATATCTTAGGATGTACATAAGAATCCTAGGAAATTGATCATACTTCAACCGAACCAATGCCAACGCCGCAAAAGCCCACTCCCCTCAAGTTCCAGCGGCATCCGGTGTCCTGTGCGCCTCCAGACTGATCGAATGCTCGGCTTATCACCGTGACCTTGGTCTTCGAGCGCCCGTTCCTCTGTCCTTGGTTAGCCAGCTCAAGAGCATCAACATCGATGTCTGCTACGACTTCGCCTTCCCACAGTGACCAACTCCAGTTACCCTCTTGGTATGTGATTTGTACTTCGTGCCATGTCTCACCGCCATCCGCGCTGACTTCGACACGCGAGATAGGGGAGTTGGAGTAGGCGTAACCTGTGACTTTAAGAGTCTTCTGGTCAGGACAGGCAAATGTCAGACACTGGACGTGGGCGACGACCGAGTTGCAGTTAAGCCGTTGCATTGCAGGTATACGGCTCCACCAATCCTCCTTAACCGCCGTCTCTGGAGAGGAAACCTATTTGCAGCAAAGATGTTGGACGTAAGCGCATGCTGAGATATGGATGACATACACATTCAGGCAATATCTTGTAATCACACTGCTGATAGAAGTTGGGCGATTCATTCCTTGAAATAGTGATACGGTCCACCCATTTAACCCATCGCATGCCAAAGTAGCCAGGCACAACGACGCGCAAAGGGAATCCATGATCAGGCGTCAGGGGCGCATCATTCATCTAGCGGGAAACGTGAATATACGCGTATCTCTGAAATCAACAATCTGACCTCATAAGCAAGCATAGCGGCACCGTCCTCGGCCATGACCTCCTCAAGAGGAATAGACCCTCCATAACACTTGTCATCCTCGCACGGGGCAACATTCGAAGCAAAGCAGACATGGAAACCTTTCTGAGCGTCTTCCTGCTCAGGAACTCCTGCACTGATCAATATGTCACGCAGGAGTACACCGCCCCAGCGCGCATTCGCAATGGTACCCTCGGACCACTTGATACCTCGGACTTCTTTCCCGGTGTTTTCTTGCATCCTGGCACGACGGTTACCAGCGCACTAGATAGTCTGGTGAGTGTGTTTATTTTTGAAATGCCAGGGATGACCTACGACGAGAGCAGCCACAACCACCTTTCTTGGAAAGGATGCGATCATGTCCTTGACGTTCAATACCTTCTCTTCCATCCCCTCCATTTCGCCGTCTATCTTGACCGTATAACTGTCAGATTCAGATGCCAGATCCTTTATCACAGCTGCGGATGCCACAGATGCCATTTCATCAGCAGTGTCCGCGGTCGAGCGACCAAGCATTCGAGAATGAAAATGGGACGGGATGGAATATCCAGGCACAACATCAGATTTGATCGCGGATGATAGGATTGAGAACCGGAGTTAGGTGCATTGTGAGAGACAGAAGAGGCGTAGCATAGTTTAGAAGAAACGTACAATGGTTACGGGCATATGCCAGGTGCAGCGGTGTAATAGTGTGCTTTGTGAGCTCTACGAGGCATGGTGGTTCGGCATTGAGAGGTGTCTGGCCAAGCACCCGCAAATCAGTCTTGCCCATATTGGTATTGTCTGATAGGATATCGACAAAGGAATGCTAGAGACAACGAAGCAAGTATCAGTGCAATTCCTCACATCAAGCTGGTCAGTAGACAGTTACCGAGGTAAGAGGTATATGCTCACTGAAGGAGAAATCAAACAGTAAGGATTGGAGAAGTGGAAGAAAGTGGGCTGGTTTTATAGAGAAAGCGTGTATACGTGAACTCAGATGCGCACATGGATGAAGCTCGGGCCCTAGGCCCCTAGCTAAGACTTGAGTACAATATTTATCCGTAGATTGAATCAATCTACAGATCAATATCAGTATCGTCACATCTGTAACAAATATAAACATGGCGTAATGCTAATAAAAGTTTGCAAGTTCCGAGAGCATCACCTGCAGCATGTTCGGGGAGAACTTTAACACAGCGAATCGCTTCGAAGTTCAAATTACATGAGGATGTTTACTAAATGTCAGTGTCTGCTTCCCGTGTTTACTTCTAGACATAACTAGTCTACTCTTCTGCTTCACCTGCTACGATAACATCGTCTGTAGGAACAATTAGCGTTTGATCGGCAAGAGACATCATCGACTTGCCTATCTTCAGGACTGCTCGAACCAACTGCAATTGGTAAAACGCATTGAGACATCGTGCATCAAAGTGTCAATAAAAGGTTCGTACCTGGGTGGCAAGTAGATATTGTTGTCGCTTTGAAATCAGAGGGTCATAAACGAACTGCTTCTTCATGTCTAGAATTCCAAACTTGATTCAAGCGTTTCAAGTATGCAACGTGGTATCACGCACCATTCTCTCCCCTTCCAGAACAGTCGATTCCAAGTCTGGAATTCTTCTCTGTGACTTGTCGACTCTTGACTTCTGTCAATGTCTCTATTGGCGAGAGACCGCTGTTCTCAGCAAGTGCAAGGGGGATCGCGTCGAGAGCAGCTGCAAAAGAACGCATCGCATATTGTTCAATGGATGGAATTTCATCGGCAGCTTTCGAGACGGCGATGGAACAACTGATATCAGCAGCACCACCCCCGTAGACCACGCGGTTGTCCACGACAAGATTGCGGACCGCGCAGATAGCATCGTGTAGGGCACGTTTTGCCTCATCGACGATCTATGTGCCTTAACGTCAGATTATGTGTGCAGTGAGGGTGAATAGAAGGCAGACCATTTTATTGCTCCCGCGCACAAAGATTGTGACCGCACGGGAGTTGGCACACTCTTCAATAACGAGCATCTTATCACGGGTCGTGCCGAATGTGACCTCCCGCACGATACCTGCCTTCCCAAGTTTTTGTGCTGTAAGATCCTCGAATCGGGGGACGATTCGACCTTGTGTAGCTATGGCAATCAGCTAAGAACAGAACATCAGTAATGCTTTCACGGTAGGGAGAACTTGTGAAATTCACCTCAATTTCTGGCCCACCAACCCATCGAACTGCAGGCAGCTCGTTCTGCATCAATAAATGATTTGCTTCATCATCAAAACCCCACTGGCAAATGACCAAGTTTGCTCCAGTGTCCTTCACCATCTTGATCATGTCCTCGAACTTCTCCTTTTCATAATCCCGGAGGTGCTTGAACTCCTCTACGGACGTGATTTCGAGCTTATGCTTAGTCTTGGGCCGTGGAGGCTCAAAGGGACAGGTGAGAATTGCGAGGCGAGCATCGCGCACGTAAGAGGGCATTTGTGAGTGGGACATATCCTTGTCGATGAGAACGCCCTTGATCAACGTCGTGTCCGCAAGGGAGCCACCAACTTTGCCATCAACCTTGATGAGGTCAAAGGGAACATCACGACGTTCAAGGTCTGCAACTGTTAGAACAGCATCGACCGCGATCTGTGCGAACTGCTGCAACTCCTTCGACACGCTGGGCCAAATTTAAGTATATTCAAGGAAGGAAAGAAAGAAAGGACTGGCCCACATTTTGCTGCCTAGACTGGTCATCGCGGTCTTCAGAAGATTTTCTTTGTTTTCAGGTGAGAACTCGACGCGATCTGAGATAGTGTCGAGTTTCTCGCAGGCAACAGTACAGGCCCGGTCAAAACCATCTGCTATACGGATGGGATGAATACCACGGTCCAGCAGATCCTCGCTCTTCTCCAAAAGTGCACCAGCCAGTACTTCAGATGTATTTCAATATCAAGAAAGAGATGGGTAGTTGAAATCGTACCGACAACACCAGTGGTCCCGTCTCCGATCTCATCGTCTTGGCTTTTGGACAGCTGCACAAGGAGCTTTGCAACTTGATGCTCGACCTCCATCTGTCCCAAAATAGTTGCACCATCATTCGTCACAGTGATCTCGCCGTCAGGTGATATGAGGATTTTATCCAAGCCTGCGTGATTGATCAATCAAACTCCTGTAATGCAGCGGCTAAATAGAACTCACCTCGAGGTCCTAGAGAAGTCCGGATTATGTTTGCCACTGTCCGTGCCGCAAGAATGTGCGACTTGAATATATTTCGTGAACTCAGGACTGTTGATCGAGAAGAAAATCGCCCACTTTGATTGCCTCTACACCATGAGTTCTTGTTTTTCTTCCCTGGTCCCTGAGGATGATAAACGGTCGGCCATACTGGAATAATTGAGCACCAAGTATGGGATGATTTGGCTCATGCGATTCACCTCGTCAGTTGCATATACAGCTTCTTGTTGAGCCATGATTTTGTTGCTGAACGCGTCGCGTTTGGAAGCTAAACGTGACACGATTATTGCGTGACAATAACCCTGATAGTGAGTGCGTGATACCGTGACATGGAGTTTAGAGGAAGTTACTAAGGACGCCCTTCGTACTCTTCTTCTGTCATAAAACTTCCAGCACAATCCAAACCTATCATGGAGCACGAGATCGATGCCTGGATTGAACAACTCAGTCAGTGTAAACAACTAACAGAAGCAGACGTAAAGAAATTATGCGACAAGGTTCGTTGACCCCCGATAAAGACGCCACCTGCACTCGATCTGACTGCAGGCATAATAGACGAGAGAGATCCTTATGGAGGAGTCAAACGTACAGCCCGTACGATGCCCAGTAACTGTGTGCGGGGATATCCATGGTCAATTTGTGCGTTCCTGTTTATTCTTGTAATCTGGACCGCTGATCTTGTCTTGTGCGCGTATCTTGCTCCTCGTACTTGGTTGTCTCGACGTGCAGCATGATCTTTCTGAGCTATTTCGTATTGGCGGAAACTCACCAGATACCAACTACCTCTTCATGGGCGATTACGTGGATCGAGGGTACTACTCTGTCGAAACAGTAACTTTACTTGTGGCACTCAAGTTACGGTATCGCGACCGCGTTACAATTCTACGGGGAAACCACGAGTCTCGACAAATCACGCAGGTGTACGGCTTCTATGACGAGTGCTTGCGGAAATATGGAAACGCTAATGTGTGGCGATTCTTCACCGATTTGTTTGACTACCTTCCCCTCACTGCCCTCATCGATAACCAAGTGAGTCTCTTATCCTCATACAAACACGCCGCGCAAATCACCTTACTTCCATTCCCAATGGCTAACCTTCTGACTTTAAGATATTCTGCCTGCACGGCGGTCTCTCACCTTCTATCGACACATTAGATCATGTCCGCTCCATCGACCGTGTGCAAGAAGTTCCTCACGAAGGTCCCATGTGCGACCTTCTGTGGTCTGACCCAGACGACCGGTGTGGTTGGGGCATTTCACCCCGTGGGGCGGGGTACACCTTTGGGCAGGATATTCCGAGGCTTTCAACCATAATAATGGATTGACCCTTGTCGCTCGAGCACATCAGCTCGTCATGGAGGGTATGCGCACATTCAATACAACGTTAGCTTGTGTGCTCACGCGTGATTGATGTTCAGGTTATAGTTGGGGTCAAGATCGGAATGTCGTGACGATCTTTAGCGCACCGAATTACTGTTACAGATGCGGTAACCAGGCGGCGATCATGGAGATAGATGAAAAATTATCATACAGCTTGTGAGTGTTTTTCCTACTTGGTTTGTCTACTATTCATCTCGAATGGTATCCGCAGCCTGCAATTTGACCCAGCCCCCCGAGCGGGAGAACCGCTGGTTTCACGGCGTGTTCCGGATTATTTCCTGGTACGTCATTGACTCCCATAAATGCGGAATGTCGTATGTCTAACCTTCCCCACTAGTGATGTTTGCTGCCTGTCGATATTGTACATAGTGCCTGCGTCGTGTATTCTACCTTGGGACTGCGTTGGCTTCAACAACGAACATTATATACCACGTTACACGACAGAGTAATCAGTACTCATCCTTCAACGTCATTAATTCGACGTTCTTCAAGATTATTTTCCACAAGATGCTCATTGCTCGCTATATTGCCTCATATATGGACTGTGTATTGTAAGAGGACAAAAAAAATAGAAATTTGTGATCGAGTCGAGTATGTGTGGCGTTAGCCCAACGTTAGCCAGTAGCCAGAGCGCAACGCGGCATACCGGAGTCCGGCATCCGACATCCAGGTCGAGTTTCTCTTGATAACAATCATCCACTATGCTCATGGTACTCGAGTAGCTCACTCTAAAAAATCGTTGCCGAGTATTCTGCACCAGAAATCATGACTGGCCGCTATCTTCATCAGGATACTACCCCGTCGTTCGGGCCATCAGTAAACCGGTGAGTTCTTGCTGGGGATTATGCTGATTATGGTGCTTTTACATGGTCATATATTGCTTTATATCACTTTATATTACAATGTGACGAAAACCTTTCCTATATATTACGATATATTACGATATATGATGATATCTTCTTCTCACAGGTTCTCTGATGGCCACTCCTGCCAGTGCACTAGTTGATTTGCTCATCATCTATTTTTTTAGCAGAGATTTAAACTTTCTGATGTCTGGCGTCGCGTACCGGATAAGGATGGAAGGACCGGGAATCCTCGTAGCGGACTTGTAAGTTGAAAGCTTCATCTAGGACATTGTTTGATCTACAAATGAACAAGACTCGGCGCAGCTTTATTTCTCTGCACTTTATAGCATACAGCCCAAAGGGCTACTTCAAGGGTACGGAACTGGAAGGTGCAGAAGTGCCGGATGGAGCGCTCTATCTCAAGGCCGCGAGATCGCCCAAGTATATCATGATGATGAACAAGGGTATGAGACCAGATTTGACGGTCTTCTTTCTGTGGAACATAGCGCGAGCGCCGGACTCCATTGTACTTTGGATCTCAGAATATAAATTCCAACATCAAAATTCTTAGAAGAACTTCTAATTAGGAACTCAGAGTAAGCATCATGATGGATTGCGGCTAAAATGTATGTGGTAGATAGCGGAGTTCCTTTCACCACACAAGAACATGAAGTACTTGACGCGCTGCAATCGATCTTGACTTGACAGAGCACTAGAGACTCGAGTATAGAATTTACTGTAGATGTAGTAAGTTTAAGGCATGGGAACTTGACTGAGATGATAGATCGACTCAGAATATCAAATAAGTCAGGGTCACGTGCGCGTTTTGATGGGAACGCGTCCTTGGAATCGAAATTCTGAATTGTACGGTTTACAACGGCCACATCAATCCATATCTGACACATCAGATTGATCGATGGTCCACAACATTTTGCGCCACATTGGTTGACCACATATAAGGCAAGTAGGACTTTTTTGTGGCTCTTAGTTTTATTCCCCTCACCAGTTTTGCTTACAACGCTCAGTCAGTGTAATCGTTGAACGTCTAGTGTCATGCCCCCTGCCGGCGAGATTGAGTCTACTCCTCCACGCGCCAATGCATCAGCTCCAGGTGCTGGTAAAATAGAATCCACCCCAAACAGCCGCGGGGCCTCCGTCATCAGCGAGAACATCGGCGTGCTTGGTGTCAAGTGCGCACATTTCCTGTCTTCATTGAGTAGAGCCTGACATTCCATCGAGGGTTAGGAAGGTCGGCCCATGGATTCAACGGGATATAGAGCAGGTCAAGGAGTGCAAGGCAGATGCCATGCTGCAAGCCCTCCTTCAGCGCGCTTCTTCTGCTCCCAAGACTAAACAGCCCGAGCTTCTGCAAAAGTGTCTCAAGGCGGTTCTGCCTGTTTGCAATGGACAGTTTTCTACTGCTCTCGTAAAGTCTTCTGACATCCAGACAGCCCTCAACGAATAGTGAGTGATTTTTCTCAGTGCGCTGATTGGACGTTTTCAAACTCACAACCATCACAAGCGTATGTCCAGGGGTAGAGAACCACTTCTACAGCCCTTTCATAAGAGCCACTAACATTGCCCTCGCTTGTCTTGAAGAGATCGAGGTTGATGGGATGCGTGCTCCTGTCCCTGCCGTGGACATGATCTGCCAGCAGAACGATATGCCCATGCACCAGATGCACCAGACCAGGAAATCGATTCGGAAGCCCGACCTCGTGATTCTTCCATTGAATAGCGCATGCGTTCCCTTCCAGGATAAGAAGGGCAGCAAGAAGGGTAAACAGAGTGGTAGACAGAAGAGTAAACAGAAGGACAGGCAGAAGAACGACGAAAAGGACGACGAGAAAAACGACGAGAAGGACGACGGAAAGAACAACGAGAATGATGACGGGCAGCGACAGACGAGGCGCAAGGCTCATATGGACACGAGTGCAACGGCAAAGCCGCAAAATCTCCCTTGGAAAGATGTTCTAGCTTGCATCGAGTTCAAGAGAAAGACGGCGGGGAGGACGAAAGGGATCAAGGAACCCCCCTCTTCGTACACATTGACAGACTATGTCCCTACCAAGCCAGAATATCTGCCGATCGATCATCTTAGGACTGCAGACCCAGCTCCAGCCCCTCCTCAGACCCCAGCAACACAAACTGCATCCGACACTGCATGTAAGTGATGATATGTGCGATTCTAGGATCGAACTAAATTGGCCAAGCCGCAGCTCAATCTCCTGGCCTTACTGCCGCCCAGCCTTCGCGGGGCGGGTCCAGCTCCAAACGCAAGGCCACAGACACTTTGGAATCTGCTGCGAAAAAATCCAAGGGGAACCACGACGACAAAGACGCTGACGCTGACGCGGACGCGGATCTAGATGTGACCGTTCAGACGGGTCTGTACGCCGCCGAAATGTTCGCAGCGAATCTTGCAGTCAACTATCTGCTCAATATTATTGTCGTCGGTGAGTTCGTTCGTCTGTCGAGATTGGCTGCGCTCTTATTAAAGCTTTTTCAGATGATGTCGCGTGGATATGGTATTATGATCGACAAGGGATCATTCAATGCTCAGGCATCAACTTCATTCAAGATCTCCCGCGATTTATGGTGCTGTTGTATGCTTTACAACGCTTCGATCTTCACGATTGGGGCCGAAACAAAGACTTCCTCCCAATTGAAGTTGAGGGGAAATCATGCCACGAATTCAGAATAAATGATGAAAAACTTGGAGAGGTGGATTTGCTGCTTCACACCAGCCACGACGAAAGAGTGACGCACTACGGACTGCAAGGACGGGCGACCAATGTGGTCCCTGTCACCAGCGAAGCGCTCACGAAGAAATACGGCAAGTTCGAGGATGGGATGGTGGCCAAGATCTTTTGGGGAGAGGCGAGTCGCACTAGCGAGCCGGAGATTCTGAAAAAGGTTGAGGAGATCGCTAAGAGGCACGCAACTGTCCAAGGCCACGTTCCTGAGCTGCTTTGGCACCACACGTTCACGAATCCCACGTCCGCAATTCGAGAAGCGCTTGATGTTCCGGAACCTACTACGGGCAGTCGCGTGCTCTATATTCTTGTGTTCCGCAAGCTCTTCCCCATCACTCGGCTTCACGGCAAAGAGCTTTTTGACGTATGGCGTCAATGCATTCTATGTACGTGTTTCATTGAATTTACGTGGCTTTCATTGACATGGCGTGCAGGCCACGTTACCCTTTGGAAGGAAGGGGTCTATCATCGAGATGTCAGCCCTGGAAATCTGATGTGGTACTGGAAAGGTGACAAGCGGATAGGCGTTTTGAACGACTACGATCTATCCTCATTGGCGGATGACCCAGGTCCTCGGGGCAACGAACGCACGGGCACAGTCCCGTTCATGGCCCTCGATCTTCTCACCAAAGATGGTCAACAAGGCAAAGTCAAACACGTATATCGCCACGATCTAGAATCGTTTATGTGGGTTTTCACCTGGATTTGCTTGCGTTACAAGAATGGAGTCCCTCTATCACGGGGATTGCGCCCCTTGGATGAATGGGCGACTTTAGGCGCTGTGGCATGTGGCGTGGAGAAGTACCATTTTCAGGGTCATATGACAGCTTCCGCACCCTTTGGATCGGGCATAGACGAAGTCACATGGGATTTCATCGTGGACTGTTTTTTGGTGCTTAAAAGAGATGCCGACGAGCGATACTATCTTTGCCTTAAACGGTCGTCGAGCTCAGGAGAAGGCCAGCAGCCCAACACCCATGACCCAGATCCCGATGCTTTTCTATCTAGATTTACAAATTTAGAGGGTTGGACTAAGCTCGGCAAGCTTGAGTGATTTTTTTTACTTGTACATACCCAATATTCGGTTCTCTGCGTATCGACACTCGTAACTTTCAGCTGTAGATTCACAATACAAGTGGTCGACTGTTCATTTCCCATAGAGTCGTGGGTGAATGCTGGGAGGGAGTCAATATCCCGAACAAGTACGATGTATCTTGCATCTAAATCCTGGCTCTGAGTTGCAACTTGCGATGGAGTGTGACATATAGACGGTGTTTCGACTAAGTTGCGTCACGTCTGTCTTCTTTCTGTGAACCATGGCACGAACTTTGGAATCCCTTCGATCCTGAGAATAAATAGAAGAACTCCTGCAGTGAGGGGCTCGGAGCGACTCGAAGTATCATGATTGATTGAGTGCAGAACGAGTGCAGAACGAAATTTATGTGGTAGACAGATGAGTCCCCTCACCATGAAAAACATGAACTATCTGACGCACTGCTATTTATCTTACTTCTGACGAATTAATGACAAGGTACTAGAGTATAGATGAATCCGAGTCTTACTTACTCACTACAACGATTGCCAGTGATTGAAAATTTGAAATCAAATAAGTCAGGGTCACGTGCGCGTGTTGATGGGAACGCGTCGTCGGAGTCGGTAGGGTCACATCAAATTTTGCACTACACTGGTCGACCAGATATAGGGCCAGCGAGGCTCGATTCATGGTGCCTTTGTATGCTCTCCAACGAATCGATCTTTACAATTGGGGCCGAGACAAAGAATCCCTCCCAGTTCAAGTTCAGGTTCAGGGGAAGCGATGCCACGATTTTGAAAACAAGGATGAAAAATTTGGAGAGGTGGATTTGTTGCTTCACACTAGTCACGATGAAAGAGTGACGCACTACGGACTGCAAGGACGGTCCACCAATGTGGTTCCTATCACCAGCGAATCGCTCACGAAGAAACACAGTATCTTCCAGGATGTGATGGTCAAGATTATCTGGCGAGAGGCGAGTCGCACCAGCGAGCCGGACATCTTGGGCAAGGTTAAAGAGACTGCTGAGGCGCACGATACCGTCAAAGACCATACTCCCCAGCTGCTCTGGCACCACAAGTTCACGAATCCCACGTCCGTCATTCAAGAAGCGCTCGGTGTTCCGGAACCCACTACAGGCAGTCGCGTGCTCTATATTCTTGTATTCCGCAAGCTCCTCCCCATCACTCAGCTTCACGGCAAAGAGCTTTTTGACGTCTGGCGTCAGTGTATTTCATGTACGTGTTTCATTGAATTTACGTGGCTTTCATTGACATGGCGTGCAGGCCACCTCACTCTGTGAAAGGAAGGGGTATACCATCGAGATGTCAGTCCTGGAAACCTGATGTGGTATTGGAGAAACGGCAAGCGGATAGGCGTTTTGAACGACTATGATCTATCCTCATTGGCGGATGACCCAGGTCCTAGGGGCAACGAGCGCACGGGCACGGTACCGTTCATGGCGCTCGATCTTCTCACCAAAGATGATCAGCAAGGCACAGTCAAACACCTATATCGCCACGATCTAGAATCGTTTATGTGGGTTTTCGCCTGGATTTGCTTGCGTTATAGGCAGGGAGTCCTACTACGGAGATTGCGCCCTCTCGACGAGTGGGCGACTTCAGACGCTATTGCATGTTGCAAGGAGAAGTTAGACTTCCTCCACAATCTGACCCCTTTTCCGCCCTTGGACATAGACAAGCTCACATGGGGAGTCCTCGTGAACTGTATGTTGGTGCTTAAAAGGGATGCCGACAACCGATACTATCTTCGCTTTACATCGAGTTCGGGAGAAAGCCAGCAGCCCAATGCCGAGGACTCGGATCTCGATGCTTTTCTATCCAAATTTACCAGCCTAGATCATTGGGTTGAGCTCAGCAAACCTGAGAAATTTTTTATACCCTGCAAACGGTGTTCTGCGCATCGATACTTGTAACTTTCAGTCATGGACTCACGATACAACAACGTTACTCCAGCGTTTGTCCCCACCTAATTATTTCCCCATTTGTGACCTTTACTTGGTTTCGGCCACACATCATTTTTCGACAGAGATCTAAAGTTGCTCATGTCTAGCGTCGCGTGTCAAGGATAGAAGTGGTACGCTATGTACTCCCAGTGTATTTGGAAGTTGAATGGTCTAGCATATGTGTAACATCATGGCGATGGACGGGCCGTCAGTGCTCGCTTTTGAAGAGATGCGTCTGCTTGACTTCAGTGCCTAGAAGCAATGCAGCTATGTCACTTTCCGATGATCGGATCACACATACTGCGCAATAATCTGGAGGATGAGACTATTAAGTGTTTATCGGGCCATAGTGCCAAGGCTTTTGCACAGGCTTACATTACATACCGCATGGGACCCGGGCCCATTTAGGATTTTTTAGATGATCCGGATCCCCTAAAATGCATTAGCGTGATTATATGACAAGCATATAATTCATCCACCCACACGCACATGGCATTCCGCATTCTGGTTTCCCTCTCAAATATGGCTGCAGTTCAACAAATTCATTCAGGGAGCGAGCTCGATGCCTTGTTCCCCTCCCCATCTTCCCCGCCGAACGTGCTTTCCCCTCCGCGGTATCCTGGTGTTTCCCCAGAAGCGGTCGTAGCTTTGGCATATGTCTTGAAGGAAAACTATACAAAGTACCACATTTTCTTCAACCACAAGCGGTTCCATAAGTGCGTAAGCATCTTAACTAATCTATATCTCATGTTACTGATTCGAAATGTCGATGAAGCCACATCACTCATCGCGCACTAGCACTTTTTGTCACAGGCGCGAGTGGATCTCTGATCGAAGAGTTCTACAAACAAGACAGCACCTACCAGCGCCCAGCCGTTGAGTCTCCCGAGGCTGTCACAGAAGAGAACTTTATTGAACATTTAGGTGATGACAAGTGAGTCTATGATTCTTACTTCAACGGCCTGCTCAATAAATTTCTTGCCAGCTTTTACGCCGCGTACAAATCCTTCTTCATCAAGGTTATCGATGAAAGGAGCCTCAGCTCCACGCTAGAGGAATACATCTTCTCTAAGAAGTACAACTTTATAGAGGGACGAGACGCGTCCGCCCAGCCGGTGATGTTGGCGCGCTTCCTTGGAGGTTTGTTCCACGCCTTCATCCATGTAGGATACGGCGCGGAATTAGGCATCCCAGGCATGGTTGTCGAAGGCGAGCAACGTGACACATCGCCGTAGAAAAGTCGCTGACAGACATCTCAAGGTCTTGCATTGGCCAGCGTGCATAGTTATGAGTTCTTGCCGTCGCGTCTTTTCGAGCCCAGCGGCACAACTGGAGTGGAAGAGGCAACAACTTGGCTTGCCGCCCTCGTCCTTAACACAAAGACATCTACTGCGCCCTCTCAACTCGAACAACCGCCAAGGAACCATGCGTTCTCTATTCTTGCCAAGATCATGCAAGATTCGACATTCACACCGAAGGAAATCAAGAAGCATTTTAACAATTTTGATGGCCTGATGTCCGAGCACGGTGATACTTTATGGCACTACGCTGAACAATGGACGATCGATCCGTCGCAGCCAGGCGAAATCGAACGTAAGATGGAAGAATGTATTTGGACAAGCACTATCATCTACACCATTGGCGGATGGAACAAAGACAGAAGCTTCACAGCAGACTTCACATAGTAAGTGGCGTCAAATCTGCTATCTGCAAAAAATACTGATTTTTGTGGTGCTCCAGCATGCATCTCGTCACCTCAAGTCTCTTCCTTCCATCCCTGTTGGCTTACCTGCCACAAAACTCGCAAATTCTTTTGCTTCGTGGATACTTCGCATCGACTCTTGGGTGGTGGATCGCATGCGGTTTCCCTAGACTGGACATTCAAGGCTTCCTGAGCGCCACCTCACGTCCTTCGTCAGAAACCAAGGTCGCTAACCCATTCCTCGATATTGTTCAGTCTGTGATAACGCACCCAAACGAACATATGCCCAAGATTCAGCGCGCTTTTGCGCATTTCTCATCCATTTATGGCGCACGGCCCAAGGGTTACTTCAAGGATACGGAACTGGAGGGTGCAGAAGCTCTAGACGGATCGCTCTTCCTTTTGGCTGCGAGATTGACTGGGGAGTATATGAGCGAAGGTAGGTTCTGGAGCCTAGGGGGGTTTCCTGTGGGGGATTAGGAGTGGACGAGGGATCTGATATGTCTGGGTTACAAACACCGTTGAACCAATGATGACCGTACTTTTCAAACTTGTTGATCATCTGATATCGTCCAAGAGCCAAGGCACAGCGATATATTCATTTACAAGGAAGATCTAAAAGGGGTAACCATTGTGTGCGAGAAGTGTAACTGAGTCATATGCATGAGCATCTGTCTTCTTTCTGAACCTCAGGCTGGAGCGAGCGTCGGACTCCATTCCACCCTAACTTGAAAATATAAATTCCGAAATCAGGATTCTTAGAAGAAATCATATAATGTTTCTAGGCACTAGCATGATAAGCCCGGATCGATATCATAAATAATTCGAGTTGCGTATTACAGAGCACCATTTTTATGGTAAAGTACCATGAGAAACATAAACTGATGGGCCTGGTGCGATGCTATCGACCTTGTTTGTGATGGATTGATGCACTGAGTATGATAGATGGATCCGATTTAGTAGTACTAATACCGTGACTACGGACTCATGTCAGGGTCACGTGAACGTGTTGATGGGAACGCGTCTTCGACCAACCGCCACATCAATCCACATCTGAGATTTAATGATTGATGGTCCACAACATTTGCGCCACACTGGTCGACCAGATATAAGGAAGGCAGTTGTTTCTGTTATCTTCTTAACTCTTCCTCTTCACCAACTCTGCTCGTAACACTCAATCAGCGTAATCGCTGAACACCTAGTATCATGTCCCCTGCCGGCGAAACTGAGTCTACTCCTCCACGCACCAATGCACCAGCTTATGGTGCTAGCAAAATAGAATCAACCCCAAACAGCCGTGGGGCTTCTGTTGTCAGCGAGAACATCGGGGTGCTCGGTGTCAAGTGCGCACATTTCCTGTCTTTATTGAGTAGAACCTGACTTTCCATCAAGAGTCAAGAAGGTCGGCCCATGGATTCAACGGGATATAGAGCAGGTCAAGGAGTGCAAGGCAGATGCCATGCTGCAAGCCCTCCTTCAGCGCGCTTCTTCTGCTCCCGAGACCGAACAGCCCGAGCTTCTGCAAAAGTGTCTCAAGGCGGTTCTGCCTGTTTGCAATGGGCAGGCTTCTACTGCCCTCGTAAAGTCTTCTGACATCGAGACAGCCCTCAACGAATAGTGAGTGATTTTCTCTAAGTTCGTTGATCAAACGTTCTGATGCTCAAAATAATCGCAAGCGTATGTCCAGGAGTGGAGAACAACTTCTACGGCCCTTTTATAAGAGCCACTAACATCGCCCTCGCTTGTCTTGAAGAGATCAAGATTGATGGGATGCGTGCTCCTGTCCCTGCCGTGGACATGATCTGCCAGCAGAACGATATGCCCATGCACCAGATGCACCAGACCAAGAAATCGATTCGGAAGCCCGACCTCGTGATTCTTCCTTTGAATAGCGCATGCGCTCCCTTCCAGGATGAGACGGGCAACAAGAAGGGCAAACAGAGCAACAAACAGAAGGGCGCACAAAAAAACGACGAGAAGGATGACGAACGGCGCAAGAAGAAGCGCAAGGCTCATATGGACACGAATGCAACAGCTAAGCCGAAAAAACTCCCATGGAAAGATGTTCTAGCCTGCATCGAGTTCAAGAGAAAGACAGCTGGGAGGACGAAAGGGATTAAGTCACCATCCCCTACGTATACAGTGACAGACCATGTCCCTACCAAACCAGAGTATCTGCCGGTGGATCATCTTAAGGCTGAAGTACCTGCGTCAGGCCCTTCGCATACCCCAGCAACACAACCTGCGTCTGACACTGCACGTAAGTAATTTCATTTTCGATTTCAAGATCAAACTAAATCGGCCCAGCAGCAGTTCAATCTTCCGGCCTTACTACTGCACAACATTCCAAGGGCAGGTCTAGCTCCAAGCGCAAGGCCGCAGACACATTGGAATCCACCGCGAAAAAATCTAAGATGGATACCGATGAGGATGCTGACGCGGACGCGGATCTAGATGTGACCGTTCAGACGGGTCTGTACGCCGCCGAGATGTTTGCGGCCAATCTTGGAGTCAATTATTTGCTGAATATTATCGTCGTCGGTGAGTTCGTTCGTCTATCGAGATTCGTCGCGCTCTTACCACAGCTTTTCCAGACGATGTAATGTGGATCTGGTATTATGATCGGCAAGGGATCATTCAATGCTCAGGTATCAACTTCATTCAAGATCTTCCACGATTTATGGTGCTGTTGTATGCTTTACAACGCTTCGACCTTCACGATTGGGGCCGGAACAAAGACTTCCTCCCAATTGAAGTTGAGGGGAAACTATGCCACGAAGTCAAAATCGATGACGAAAACCTTGGAGAGGTGGATTTGCTCCTTCATACCAGCCACGATGAAAGAGTGACGCACTACGGACTGCAAGGACGGGCGACCAATGTGGTCCCTGTCACCAGCGAAGCGCTCACGAAGAAATACGGCAAGTTCAAGGATGGAATGGTAGCCAAGATCTTTTGGGGAGAAGCGAGTCGCACCAGCGAGCCGGAGATCCTGAAAAAGGTTGAGGAGATCGCTAAGAGGCACGCAACTGTCCAAGACCATGTTCCTCAACTGCTTTGGCACCACACGTTCACAAATCCCACAGCCGCCATCCGAGAAGCGCTCGGTGTTCCGGAACCCACTACAGGCAGTCGCGTGCTCTATATTCTTGTATTCCCCAAGCTCCTCCCCATCACCCGGCTTCACGGCAAAGAGCTTTTTGACGTCTGGCGTCAGTGTATTTCATGTACGTGTTTCATTGAATTTACGTGTCTCTTTGTTGACATCACATGCAGGCCACCTTACTCTGTGGAAGGAAGGGGTCCATCATCGAGATGTCAGTCCGGGAAATCTGATGTGGTACTGGAGAGACGACAAGCGGATAGGCGTTCTAAACGACTACGATCTATCCTCGTTAGCAGATGACTTAGGTCCTCGGGGCAATGAGCGCACGGGCACGGTGCCGTTCATGGCGCTGGATCTCCTCACCAAAGAGGGTCAAAGAGGCGAAGTCAAACACCTATATCGTCATGATCTGGAATCGTTCATTTGGTGCTTCGCCTGGATCTCCTTGCGTTACGAGAATGGGGTCCTTCTATCGCGGAGATTGCGCCCCTTGGATGAATGGGCAACTTTAGGCGCTGTGGCATGTGGCGTGGAGAAGTACCATTTTCAGGGTAATGTGAAACCTCCCGCACGCTCCCACATAGACTCGTCCCTATGGGCGTTTATTGTGGGTTGTTTCGATGTGCTTGAGACACACACCTTCAATCGACGCAAACAACTAATACGATCGATAATAGACGCTGACCAGCCGACGAACTGCGAGGAATCAGAATCAGATCCTGATGGTTTTCTACAGTCATTCGAAAATACCAAGGGTTGGGCTGCGCTTAGCAAACCTTTATCAGAATCTTCACAGTGATTTTCTTTATCCATTACACTACCTACGGTTTGGGTTTGCTAGCTCTGATACTTGCCTCGATTGCCCGTGTTTGATCCGTCTCCAGTAGGTAAACCAATTGAATAGATAGTGGCTCGCCATTACGCAGAATGAAACGAACAGAAATTGTGTCATGTTTAGTAGATGAGGGATGATTTCCAACTGCAGCGCGCTACTATTACCAGGACCGAGCAAATACAGGAATACACACTTCACCCTTACAGGTCGCGATAGTCGCGAAGAACAGCAGACAGACCCACTTGCCACTAGACTCACTCAGTGCAAGTCGTGGAGTCCCACAGTTTGTGCCTTGATCAAACCACCAAGGATTTTTGTTCACGGCGTCCTCAGTCAATGATTCATGTTTCAGCAGGTCATCTCCTTCAACCCCGAGGTTTCTACCCGTGGTATGTTTGCGAAGGACCCTGTCTAACGTGGTTCCTCGATCATCCCTACACTGAAGCAGCAACGCGCTTGTGAGCCGGACATATCAGAAAAGGTTTCCGAGATCGCAAAACAAAAGATCACCAAAGGCCCTGTTCCTCGTTGGGTTCTAGAAACAAACCAAGGGTAGTCGCCTGCTCTGCATCCTTAATTACGCAAGTTTCGACCCATTATGGCGCTCCATGGCGGAGACCTTTTCAACGTATGTGCAGAGTCGATCCATTTCATGTGTGTAGCTCATCGCGTCTATGTGATTCGCTGTTAAAAGGTCACGTTGCAGATCACCATGATTTCTTGAATGCAGCGGTCAGTCGTCGAGAAGATATCATCCTTGGCAACATACTGTATTACAGATTCAAAGGGTGGGCATTTTTTGCAACTACGATCTGCCGACTGCGGCGAGCCTTCACTTAAGCTTCAAGTTGAGTGCAACGAGCGCACGGGCACGGTGCTATTCATGGCGCGCTTGAGATAAGAAAGTGGGCAAAAGGCTGAGTGTCGCATCTGCAAAAAGAAATGCTAATCTTTGAATGCTGGCGTCTCATCACCTCGAATCTCTGCCCGTACCTGTTGCAACCCTCGCAAGTTGTTTCGCTTCGCATATACTTTGCACCGACTCTTGGGCGGTGGATCACCGTGACCTGGCTTCCATGGACTGAACATTCAATGCTGTTTCGACGGCTGTAATGCCGCTAAGCCATCCCTCGACATGGTTTAGTCGTGTATTGAATGGTCAGCGCGCCTTCGTGCATCTCTGCTCACATTAAGAGACACAGACCAACTTGGCTACTTCGAGGGTACAGAATTGGAGGGCGCAAAAGCACCCGATGGATCATTCTTCCTCAAGGTCGCTAGATCAACGTCAACTTTGAACTGAGTATATGAGCGAGGATACGAGACGCTGAGACAAGAAGGTTTTCCTATGAGGGATCAGATGTACTGATTATCCGACATCACCTGGGAAACACGGGAATGTTTATCAAGAGCAACATGCAACACAGGAATCTAAAAGGGGGTAACCATTGTGTGTAGGAGGACAACAGAATACTAGGAGAGAACTGCGGCTGGGTCGTCCATCTGTCTTCTTTTTGTGGACCATGGCGCGAGCGTCGGACTCTGTTCTACTCTGAGAACACGAATCTCAGAATCAAGATTCTTAGAAGAACTTCTCAGGGACTCGGAGCGAGTATCATTAATTGGCATCAGTGAACCCGTGAGGAAAGTAGATGGCCATACATTACAATATATAGTACATAATCACAAGAACTAGCATAATTCTGCTATCGTCAATCACATTGTTATGTTTGGCCTTATAAAGGCAAGACGCTTCCATGATTTTCTTAAAAAAAATTATGATCAGCCAAAGGTCCCAGCATTGTCGAAACTAAAAATTGAAGGGAAGCGGGAACCAAAGCTGACGATCGACCTACACGAATTAAGACTGCCATATTGCTAGTAAGGTTCACGGTATCCAAGCTAAGACTTAAATCGCGCATCTCTCAAGAGCACAAGGATGTGTTACTCTTGGCAGGAGACGTACATGTGAGCCCTCCGTTAACACCTGATAGATCTCCTTGATAATGCAATCCTTCGTCACTTTCAAGACAATTTTCAATGTAGGAGTGAAAGCCCATATATTCCATTGATGAGGATATATTCATCCGAGCGCGCGACACAAAAATGATATTTTGTTTCGGCTTTGAACGCTTGTTTGTTGATATGTCTAATGTTTGTAAGCTATATGTCAATTTGGAATGCGTGTGAAGATTATATACCTTTGGGCACCAGCTGAGTTATGTTCAACAAGCGGGTGTATGACGGCCCAGAGGAGACAATAATAAATTGAATCATTTTTGTATAAAATATCTACATGGTAACCCGAAAGTCGTGTGATGTTCGAAAATCTCTGGATGATAACCAAAAGTCATCCACGTGGTCCTCAAAACTCTAATTCATTCTCAAAAGTCTTCCACGTGGTTTCTCAGAACTCTCATCTTGACACAAAAGTCGTCCACATGGTACCTTCAGTAGAGTCCTACTGTTGTCCTCATTGTCGTTGACGATGAGCCACGCAGCGCCGCGCGTCGGGTCACGCGTCACATAGGCGGGTGCGTACTTTCCTTGAATGGTAATTATTTATTTACAATTACGGTTTGACTGCTTTTAAGTTTTGACTGATGACCTTGCTGCTGCACCCTCTGCGATGACATGAGCACACTGTCTACCACCCGTACCTGCATTCTGCTCACTTGCGTCGTTCGTAACATTATCTTACTCCCTCGACATCAACCTCAATGCTACAGGCAGCCTCAAAGACACGACCGCGAACCTGAAGAACGGCCAAGGATTCGCCGTGAACATCATCAGCGAGGCATTCGTCGAGAATGCAAATGCAACTGCCGTAGACGCTCCTCCCGACTTCGACAAGTCTCAGCGGTCTGACAAAGGAGAAATGCGTATGTGTGCACTTTCATCATACAATATGTGGACTAACAAACGCGCGTTCAGGCCCATGCTAACGTGATCTTCCTTGACCAGCCTATCAATGTCAGGTATTCATACTAGTTCGAGTCCTGCAACATGGCTGTCAACCAGGCGTTCATGCTCCAGGGCGATTCAATGCGGAGCACGCCTCTGCTGTTGACGGATATGATCAATGATGGCATCAGGCTGTTGATCTATGCTGGTAATGCGGGTGAGTAGAACTTCTATCTATCGTGGTTGCGGATTTCTGATGCCGTTCTCAGATATGATGTGCAATTACATGGTGCATATGTAACCAGTTATCTTTTCAGGCACATGGTTCCTTACGACCAACCTGAAGCTGCCTTGGTGAGTGATATAATCCGAGTGTCGAGGTTCATTCGCTTATAGTATACATAGGACATGATGGTCAGGTGGATCATGGACATTGTCTAGCTGCGACTGGTCCTCTTCCTACCGACCACATACTCCCTCACCGTGTACGTGATCTCATGAACCGCTGCTTGTCACTATTTCTGACGAGTCGTCACGTCAGTTTTACGTTTCTAGCCAGATCGCACCTTTTGCCAGCCAGCTTGTAGTCTCATTCGTGATCAACCACAATCCTGCGGCGGGCTGCCTTGAAGACACGGTCACAAACGTGAAGAACGGCCAAGGATTCACCGTGAACATCAACGCTGACGATACGGCGCCACATATTACAGTGACCTATTTCCATATAATACGAGGGAACGGACGTGCATAATATCCCGTATGATACGGGCCAGCGGACCATGGGCCCATGATCAAAATATCCTCAACTATGACGGATGGGCCGGGAGGCAAATTATTCCCGATGGAGGCGGGTGGGCCCATGCAGGGGATATATAGAGTAGATGAGTGGGCCGATGTACATGAATATTAGGTAGACGGGTGGGCCGAGGTAGTTGGATATTATGCAGATGGGTATATTAAGGTAGATGTGTATGAGATAGATGGGTAGGTACTTGTTATCACATTCATGGGTGGGCCCAGACACATATTAAATTAGATGGGTGGGCCGAGGGTATTATACAATATTGTATTATACGGGTGGGCCCAGACGCATATTAATTAGACCGGTGGGCTGAGGGTGTTGTATGGGATGTTGTATTAGACGGGTGGGCCGAGGGTGGTATAAAATATAGATGGGTGGGCCCATGTGTATCATAATTGTAAACACGATGGAGCTGAGGTAGTTGTACATCAACCAAATCAGAGGAGGTAATAAAATCAAAGCTACCAAGTTCCTGGAGCAGCAGGTGATCTCCTGACATGGCCTTTGATGGTGCACAGGTTGTCTTGCAAAATTTGGAATCCGGGGTGCGAAGCTTGTGTTACCCTATGAGAAGCCAAGTTCCGATTACCAACCTTTGGGTCAACTGTACTCAGAGGAGGTAATAAATCAAAGTTCCTGAGTTCCCGGAGCAGCAGGTGATCTCCTGACATGGCCTTTGATGGTGCACAGGTTGTCTTGCAGAATTTGGAATCCAGGGTGTGAAGCTTGTGTTGCCCTATGAGATGCCAAGTTCTGACCACCCAAATTTGGGTCAACCATACCGACTTCCAAGTTCCGGGACCCGGGAGTCGACAAATGAATATCTGATAACCAGCACACTTCCAATCAGGTAATATTTCATTGAGCAATGAATCATCCAAGGGGTCTCTTATCAGACTCGGTAGTCAATATAGGCAAATGATAATGAAAACATGAAAGTTGTTATTATGCTATTTTTCAAACCCGAGACCCTGAAACCCATTGTTCAACATGTCCATTTTTCATGTACATTACACAATTCATTGAGTTCCAAGTGCCAAGTGCCGAAACCCGAACCCCGAGACCCGAAAATATGTATGCAACATTTCCATTTTTCACTTGTTGCACAAATCACTGAGTTTCAAGTGCCGAAACCCAAAACTCGAAACCCGGCATGCAACATGTCCATTGTTCAATTATATTACACAAGTCATTGAGTTCCGAGCTCCAATGGCCAAAACCCGAACCCCGAGACCCGAAAATATGTACACAACATGTCCATTTTTTACTTGTTGCACAAATCACTGAGTTTCAAGTGCCGAAACCCAAAACTCGAAACCCGGCATGCAACATGTTGATTTTTCATTTACGTCACACAAATCATTGAGTTCCGAGGTCCGAGGTCCGAGACCCGAACCCCGAACCCCGAAAATATGTGCACAACATGTCCATTTTTTACTTGTTGCACAAATCACTGAGTTTCAAGTGCCGAAACCCAAAACTCGAAACCCGGCATGCAACATGTCCATTGTTCAATTATATTACACAAGTCATTGAGTTCCGAGCTCCGAGGGCCGAAACCCGAACCCCGAACCCCGAAAATATGTACACAACATGTCCATTTTTCACTCATTGCACAAATCACCGAGTTTTGAGTGCTGAAACACGAAACTTGAAACCTGGCATGCAACATGTTGATTTTTCATTTACATTACACAAATCATCGAGTTCCAAGTGCCAAGGGCCGAGACCCGAAGCCCAAGACCCGAAAATATGTATGCAACATTTCCATTTTTCACTTGTTGCACAAATCACCGAGTTTCAAGTGCTGAAACCTGAAACTCAAAACCGGGTGTGCAACATGTCCACTGTTCAATTATATTACACAAGTCATTAAGTTCCGAGTTCCGAGGGCCGAAACCCGAACCCCGAGACCCGAAAATATGTGCACAACATGTCCATTTTTCACTCACTGTACAAATCACTGAGTTTTGAGTGCTGAAACCCGAAACTCAAAACCCGGCATGCAACATGTTGATTTTTCATTTACATTACTCAAATCATCGAGTTCCGAGTGCTGAGGGCCGAGACCCAAAGCCCGAAACCCAACATCATGTACACAACATGTCCATTTTTCACTCATTTCACAAATCACCAAGTGTCGAGTGTCAAAACCTGAAACCCGGTACTTCAAATGGACACAAATTGTATTTGTATGTATTATCCATTGGTGTAGGGCTCAAATAACCTGGGAATTGTATTTGTCAGTACTCGGTACTTGGGACTTGGGACTTGGGACTTGGTACTTGGTACTTGGTACTTGGCACTCAGTGATCGGTGGTCAGTGGTTGGTACTTGGGACTCGGTACTCGGTACTCGGTTCTCGGGACTCGGTACTCGGGACTTGGGACTCGAGACTTGAGACTTGGGACTTGGGACTCAGGATTCGGGACTCGGGACTCGGGATTCAGGACTCGAGACTCGGGATTCGGGACTTGAGACTTGGGACTCGGGACTCAGGACTTGAGACTCGGGACTCGGGACTCGGGACTCGGGACTCGGGACTCGGGACTCGAGACTCAGGACTCGGTACTTGGTACTCGGTGATTGGTGGTCAGTGGTTGGTACTCAAGACTCGGTAGTTTCTCCCTGATACCCACCAAAAAACCCACACCCACAAGGTGGGTGTGGGTATATCATGGAGTATGGGTGGGGGTAGTGCTACTCATACCCCGGGGTTCACCCACACTATTCCCTATCGGTACTCGGTACTCGGCACTCGGTGATCGGTGGTCAGTGGTTGGTACTCGAGACTCGGTAGTCAATATAGGCAAATGATAATGAAAAATGACAGTTGTAGTCCATGTCAAGGTGAGTGATTTGGTAGTCTTTCCTTGTCATTCAGCAAAACATCAGCAATAATGAAAAAATGAAAGTTGTTATTATGCTTAACTCCTTACCAAAGGTTGTAGTCCAAGTCCAGGTGAGTGTAGTGGTAGTCTTTTCTTGTCAATTGGTTATCTTGTTACTCATTACGCAGTACTTGGTACATGGTAATTGGTACTCAGTATTTGGTTTTGATACTCGGTATCTGGGAATCAGTAGTCAGCTTAATCAAGGTTGTAGTCCGAGTCTAGGTGAGTTTATTTGTAGTCTTTTCTCGTCCATTGGTTACCATGTGACCAAGATATAAGCTAAAGAAATCCAAAACATCAATAATGACAAATGAAATACATGTGTGCAGTAAGTGAGTCTAAAGATAAAGAATGAATATTAATAGCGAGACTTGCACATTATGTCGAGATATCCAACATGACAAGCCTGTGATGTGATCAGAGACCTGGAATAACACCCATATACATCCATTATAATAGCTTAAAAGCTTAGAAATATTCATGAAGGATTGATGTAATGATAGGCAAAATGATGTGTGGAGAGTGACAGTAGACATCTTTTATATAAAGTCACATTTATATATGATTCAGGCCAAAAATATCATTACAAATATGTAGGATAGATTGTAAACTACCCAAGGAACCCATACTGCCTACTGCCCTGAGGGTAGGGGGTGGGTAGAATGGATATAGTGAAAATATGAGTTGACCCAGCATTAAAGTCCTACCACTGCTCAACTAACCATTTTCGATGCTTTGGGTCTTTGAAGTTTCCCACACTCAATTTCTTACCCATTTCACTTCCTCAGTGCTCAATTCTTGGTTGATTTGTCTGTAAATTTATGTCTATGATACTTAAGATATTTGAAATGTACCCCAGGTTTCTGATTATGAAGATTCAATGTTTTGAAGGCATGGGCCCCTTATCAGGCAAAATGGCAAGTATGCACACTAGCTCACAAACTCCAGCCTATTGTGAGCTGATCTTGGTCATAAGAAGCAAGAATATAAGCTATGCTCATTATATATTAAAAGGTTGGATCATGGATGCAAGGGCAAGATACTGAAAATTGTGAAAAAATGTCACAAGTGCAATTGTCTATGCTTTGTTCCTGGAGAAGGATCCTGTGTGTCCTGGGCTGGTTATATGATATATCTACTCCGAATATGCTCAGGAATAGACTCCCTACAGTCCTTGAGGTCCAGCTTTACAGGGAAAAACCCCCAGGGGTGAACCACCAGAAGAGGGGGAGGTACACTATACAATAAAGGATTACCCTATGGTCCTGAGCTCCTGATACATTGTTTCTATTGTTGAATAGATGATTGAGATATAATTCCAAAGTCTGTTCACCTAGAAATGAACACATAGGAACATATTTTGTATTTTTATGTATATATGCAATATCCATTTAAGCACCAAGTCTCAACTACCGATTACCAAGTCCCGACACTTGATAGTTGATAGTCAGTATTTGAGCTCCGAGTGCCAATATTGCCTACCAATATCTCAGTCAAATGATAACCAAACCAAGACCCAAGTTCCAAACCTGACTACCGAATACCAAATATCAGTACTCGGGACTCGGGACTATTGGCTGGAGTACCCAACTATTGATTCCCAGGTACCGAGAATTAGAACCAAGTACCAAGTACCTGACTACTGATTCTCGGGTACCAAGTATCAGAACCAAGTACCAAGTACCCGACTACTGATTTGAAGTACCGGGTTTCGGGTTTCGGCACTCGACACTTGGTGATTTGTGCAATGAGTAGATGGGCATGTGGCATACATGTTTTTGGGCTTCGGGTTTTAGGATTCTGCCCTTGGCACTCAATGATATGTGTAATGTAAATGAATAATGAACATGTTGCACACTGGGTTTCGAGTTTCGGGTTTCAGCACTTGAAACTCGGTGATTTGTGCAACAAGTGAAAAATGGAAATGTTGCATACATATTTTCAGGTCTCGGGGTTCGGGTTTTGGCCCTCGGCACTCGGAACTCAATGAATTGTGTAATGTACATGAAAAATGGACATGTTGCACACTGGGTTTCAAGTTTCACGCTTTGGCACTCGAAACTCGGTGATTTGTGCAGTGAGTGAAAAATGGACATGTTGTGTACATATTTTCAGGTCTCAGGCTTTGGGTCTCAGCCCTCGGCACTCGGAACTCGATGATTTGTGTGACATAAATGAAAAATCAACATGTTGCACACTGGGTTTCAAGTTTCACGCTTTGGCAGAACTCGAAGTTGTTGATTTAGATATCACCCAAAACCTGAACACCCGAATGTCAAATTTTCAGTGCCGAACCCCCAACCCTGACTGCCGGGTGCTGAGTCCCGAAGTCCGGAACTCAGGATTTGACATTTGAGATGAACGAAATTTTTCAGACATGTTTGAATTAATCTACGTATATCTATAAACATTTCACTAACCCCTGAACCCTGAAAGATATTTTTGTTGTCTTACATACCAAATTCCGAGTTCCGAGTTCCGGGACCCCGGACCCCCGAAACCCGGCAGTCCACAATTTCGGAGTTCGGGGGTTGGTAAAATGTGTATGGATATATGAAGGGTTGGTTTAAACATTTTAAAAGATGTCTCATATCAAATGTCAAGTCCCAAGTTTCGATTTCCAGGTTTCAAGAGTGCTGAGTCCTGAAGCCCGGAGTCCCGAAACCCGGAGTCCTGAAACCCGGAAATCAAAACTCGGGACTTGACATTTGATATGAGACATCTTTCAGAAATGTTTCAATCAACCTTTCATATATCCATGCACATTTTACCAACCCCTGAACCCCGAAATTGTGGACTGCCAGGTCTCGGGGTTCGGGGGTCCCGGAACTCGGAACTCGGGAAATTTGGGGAGATCAATAAAATTTGATTTACCCATGTTGAAAATATATTTTTGTTCTACATACCGAGTTCCAAGTTCCGGACCCCCGAACACCGAGACCCGGCAGTCTCGGGGTTTGGGGTTTGGGGGTCCCGGCACTCGGAACTTGGGGAGATTTGGGGAGATCAATAAAATTTGATTTACAATTGAGTTGATTGGCAAACACATTGACTTACCCATGTTTGAAATATATTTTTGTTTACACATACTGAGTTCCGAGTTCCGGGTTCCGGACCTCCGAACCCTGAAACCCAAGACCCGGCAGTCCACAATTCTGGGGTTCGGGGGTTGGTAAAATGTGTATGAATATATGAAAGGTTGAATGAAACATTTTTGAAAGATGTCTCATATCAAATGTCAAATCCCGAGTTTCAACTTCTGGATTTTGGGAGTGCCGAGTCCTGAAACCTGGAGTCTTGAAACCCAAAATTCGAAACTTGGGACTTAACATTTGATATGAGACATCTTTCAAAAATGTTTCATTCAACCTTTCATATATTCATACACATTTTGCCAACCCCTGAACCCCAGAATTGTGGACTGCTGGGTCTCGGGTTTTGGGGTTGGGGGGTCCAGAACTCAGAACTCAGTATGTGTAAACAAAAATATATTTCAAACATGGGTAAGTCAATGTGTTTGTCAATCAACTCAATTATGAATCAAATTGTATTGATCTCCCCAAATTTCCCCCGAGTTCCGAGTTCCGGACACCCGATACCCGAGACTCAAATTGTATTGATCTCCCCAAATTTTCCCAAGTTCCAAGTTCCGGACACCGGACACCCGACACCCGGCAGTCTCGGGTATCGGGTGTCCGGAACTCGGAACTCGGGGGAAATTTGGGGAGATCAATACAATTTAATTTACAATTGAGTTAATTGACAACACATTGACTTAATCATGTTTGCAATATATTTTTGTTTAGACATACCGAGTTCCGAGTTCCGGACACCCGATACCCGAGACCCGAGACTGCCGGGTTTCGGGTGTCGGGTGTCCGGAACTCGGAACTTGGGAAAGTTTGGGGAGATCAATACAATTTGATTCACAATCAAGTTGATTGACAAACACATTGACTTAACTATGTTTGCAATATATTTTTGTTTAGACATACCGAGTTCCGGACACCCGATACCTGAGACCCGGCAGTCTCAGGTTTCGGGGTCCGGGGGTCCGGAACTCAGAACTCGGTATGTCTAAACAAAAATATATTGCAAACATAGTTAAGTCAATGTGTTTGTCAATCAACTTGATTGTGAATCAAATTGTATTGATCTCCCCAAACTTTCCCAAGTTCCGAGTTCCGGACACCCGACACCCGAAACCCGGCAGTCTCGGGTCTCGGGTGTCCGGAACTCGGAACTCGGTATGTCTAAACAAAAATATATTGCAAACATGGGTAAGTCAATGTGTTGTCAATCAACTCGATTGTAAATTAAATTGTATTGATCTCCCCAAATTCTCCCAAGTTCCGAGTTCCGGACACCCGATACCTGAGACCCGGCAGTCTCAGGTTTCGGGTTTCAGGGGTTGGTACATCTCGGTTTGGGGTTTGGCACTGAAAATTTGACATATATATTTTTGTGAGTGTTGTGCTTCTGGTGTCCATGCTTAGAAATAGGATTTGTTGCACACCAGGGTTCAGGTGTGGGGTTTTTCCACTTCAGTCCTGGATTATTGGTCAATGCCACACATGATCGATTCATGTTTTTGTGCTTAGGGGTTTAGATTTGGTGGTTGATGGTAGGTATATGCACTCATAGTGTACATGTATCCTATGTGTTTGATTCACTGGTGGCTACATCAGCTGTATGTCTTGATGGAACATATCTAGGCTCACCCATATATGTAATACACCCCCGACGGCCCACCCATCTATGTATTATCCCCCACGTCAGCCAACCCATCTATGTAATACATCCTATGTTGGCCCACCCATCTATATAATACATCCTGCATCGGCCCACCCGTCTATATAATTATACCCCACCTCGGCCCACCTGTCTATGTAATAAATATTTTATAGCACCCTCGGCCCACCAGTCTATTTGATATCCCTTTCGTCGGCCCACCCGTATATGTAATACATTCCATGTCGGCCCACCTGTATAATACACCCTACGTCAGCCCACCCGTCTATGTAATATTTCCCTACCTCGGCCCACCCATATATGTAATACACCCACGTCGGCCCGCCCGTCTATATAACAATATTTGCCTTACATCTCTCTTCAGCCCAGCTGTCTATAATATCCTACTCTACATATTACCCAGATGGGCCCACCCATCTCCATGAATGATCATATTCCCCCGGCCCATCCGTCAACATTAAGGATATATATATCATTGGCATACATGGGCCCACCCGTCTCCATCGGAAATAATATGTGTCCCGGCCCATCCGTCATCATCGAGAATATACACAACATGGGCCCATGATCAGCTGGCCCGTCTCATACGGGATATTATGGAGGTCGGGTGGCCCGTATAATACGGAATTTGTCACTGAAGGGGCTCACGGCGCACCCATCATTGCACCTGATTCGTAGTAGCATGGGAAATGCTGTGGGAGGAGGTGCTTCTCAACGTGCAAAAGGTACGATGGCATCTATGATTTCGTGGCCCATGTTGACTTTGGCAATGCATAACATAGGCTACCAAACTCAATCCTTCGTCGCAACGTTACGACAAAGCCATCGAGGCCTTCAAAATCATGTTGTGTTAGACAAATGTAGTTACTCTGTCGAAGACATTAACTGAATGCACATCGCCAAAGCTTGCTCCCAAAAATGCCTCCTGCTGTGAATGGTCCCGTCATCCGTAAACTGTGCCAAGTGAGCATGTAGGTGAGTGAGTTGTTCAGGAGACAATGGACAGTTGGGCTCGTCCACTTCAATAAGATTGAGGGTCTCTGGAACGTAGGCCACAAAGGGGTTGTTGCCAAGAGGGTCTGGTTGGTTGACCATGTCATGATGTGAGCGAATACCATGGTTGTCTACACCATCCCAATCGATCCCATACTCAGCAACAGCTTCGTCACTTTGAAGGGTGTCCTCTGGAGGATGAAATGTAGGTGCCACCTCAAATCCACGCGCACCATGCTGCAGCATACTGGGGAAACGCATTTCGTGGGGGCTTGACATGCCATGGTCATAGGTACTCATCCTATGATGGTTCCATGCCTCAGCCCAGCCATGAATCTCGCGTCCCAGGACATCAAGGAATAAATGATGAAGCAGCCATATGTGGTGCGCATTGTCGACATTGAGCCCACTGCTGACTTCCAGATCTTGAAGAAAAAGTTTCCACTTGGAGCCGATTCCGTTGGTCAAATCCACCCATAGGCGCTCGATACATATATTATGGACACTTCTAAGGGGTGCATTAGGAGCGCTCAGACAAGTGTTCTAAAAAGAGCAAGCATACCGCCCCCATATATATGATCCTCGTCCAGGCCCTCGTGAAGCCTCCATAAATCTAGCAACTTCTACATTTTCGACTCCATGGTCTCCACAAACACGACTAGGAAGGCCGTGGGTCTGAACAATCTCTTGAAAAAGTTCCAAGACAGTTTGCGCACGATTATTGTTGTGCGCACGAAGTCCAGTGATGTATCGTGAGTAGCCATCAATGAATCCATGGATTACAATCTTCCACCGAATAAGGCCTGTCAATTGTGTAAAATGTATCAAGAACAAGAGGTGAATAAAGTAGTACTTGCCATGCTGGCCATCATGATGAGTCAGGGAATTATAACCCTTGACATTGTATACTCGCCGAGTGATACGGCGCACACCAAATGCAGCCACAGGAGGGCCATGGACCTGGGAATATGATGCTTGAATACGAGAGCGAGGTACACTGACTCCCATGTAACGAAGTTGGCCATTAATCATGCGGCGGCCTAGACGTGGGTAATGGGTGAGAATTTGCAACATGACGCTATCCAGCTCATCATCAGAGAGTACTGATTGAGCTCCGGTGGAGGATGTATAGTATCTACATGTGACACCACCTTCGTCAGTGAATTCAATATATACTGGGTGTCCTGGTTCTACAAGCTCATTCTCTAGCGCCCGGCGTCGAACAGTGCGTGAGGATACACCAAAAACACCTGCAAGACGTGTGGGTCCAGCAAATTGCAAGGCTGTCTCTAGAACGTCAGGGTTGATTTCAATGCGAGGGCGTCCACGAGATCGGTTCTGGATGGTAGTAACAGCTTCTATAGGTGGGGCATCAGGGTAATCCGCTGATCGGCCCTTTGCTTCGTCAAGATCAGCTACCATTAAATCCAGACTGGACTCCATAGTAGCCAATGTGACTTCTGGTACAATCGCACGATGCTGACATCATTATAAGATAGGCAGGAAGCTGATATTGGGGTGACTTACCTGTGTTATATCAGCTCTCAACTGTTGGCACGCTTGAACATGTAGCTGAAGGCGAGCAGCATCACCCAGCTGAGTAAGAAGGGCAACACGGACATCATCTTTCAATTGGTTGAAAGAACAGATAATGTTCTGTAATGGAAGAGGGAGGTGAGTGAGGTCAACACTGTCGTCACTCATGAGAATAGCACAGTCAGAGATAGAGACCACCTTTCAGACGTTAGGGTTGGAACGTGGTGGGCGCTAAGATAGGCTGCACGACCAGTATAGCAATTGTCCAACTTGATATTCAATAGCATGAAGCTCGCGGGACTTCTCTATATGGGAGACATAGTTATAAAATTTATGCTGCAAAATTTACAATTGTCTGCGCCAGTCTGACGGTCTCCGAGGATAACAAATACAAGCAAGATCTGCATAACCGAATCAATGTCCGAGCTCCACCATGCCGTTCCCAAGACCACGAACACCAATGCGCAAACGCCCAGCACACGCCAGCAACTGCTGACGTGCCTCAGACGAATACGGACGATGGACGATATCAGGAGAAGGGAAGACAAGGAGAAGAATGAGAATGAGAGTTAGTTGTATTGTATGACGTACCACGATGACCTTCCACGCGAGATCGAATGCGCTACACATTTAGTCGA
The DNA here is from genome assembly GCF_016647785.1 of Suillus fuscotomentosus. Classification (NCBI taxonomy): domain Eukaryota; kingdom Fungi; phylum Basidiomycota; class Agaricomycetes; order Boletales; family Suillaceae; genus Suillus; species Suillus fuscotomentosus. The sequence goes on from NW_024539601.1 coordinate 146,437, forward strand.
GAGCCGCAGTGAAATGGTCGGCAGCTTCTTCGTGACATGCGCCACCCAAGGCTTTGATTCCGAGTTGAACGTGTAGATATCCCTGATGTGTGAGTTGTAAAGATGAGTGTTGACGACCAAGCATAGATGATACTTACTTGCACGACACGACGTGGGCAGTTCTTCGTCAGTAGATAAGTCTCCATCTATGTATGCATCGCGGGCCGTTGTAATAGCGATAGTCTGCAAGAAGCATGCTCAATTTGTGGTATATGAGTCAGGGACGGAAACATGCCTTTGGATGAGTACCCTGAGGTACTGCCCACTCTGAGATCATCATATCGCCGCCTCCGCTGAGGACGTGGTCTGAAACTTGAGGGCGAACCTGGGTCCAGGGTGACGATTTGAGTATGCATTCATGGGGACACTGACTGGAGTGTACTCTCTAGTGATTTCTGCGTTGTCCGAATCCACGACATCCTAGAAGTCGATATGTCAAAACACATAAAAAACAAATTTCAAGAGATGGGAAAGGACTTTAATTATGATCACCAATGTTGATTGAAATAGACTCGGGTTAGATGCTGGGTCGAGGACGATCGAGCTTGATTGGAACGACTGGCATAAGCTTGCGATGTGTCGACTCAGGGCGAAGTTGTTCCGGAATAGCACCTATGTAAACGACATCAGGCAACCATGAGAAAAATACAGCAGGCAGCAAACCAAGTTAGAGATCGCAGTATTGAATAGCGCGAGCAATGTATCTTCTTGAGCAGAACGCTCAATACTATGAACACCTATCAAAGAAAGATATCAGTGTGAAACGTCCACTGATGGTTTAATTCGACATACCTTCAAAATCCAAAGCAACAAAAGGAATGTCCACGTTAGAGCGAGAGATGTCGTATCGGACCCTGCGAACATTGGAGATGCCCGTCTGTCAGGTTGCACAGGTGCGCACAAAGAATATCGTTTGAACAAACGAGTTCAAGATGGCCGTGGCCCCCAGTGGAGATCACCGGTATCGGGATGCACCTGCCTCAACAATGCAACAAGAGGTTAGACCCGCGATGAAGAAGTAAGAGGACGCACCAATGCACTCGAAGATGTCGTTGACAAACGAGTTCAGGATGGCCGCGGTCCCATTGGAGACGGGCACATATCAGGGTGCACCTGCCTCAAACACTGCGGCCAAATTAGACCCGCGACGAAGTTGACGTAGAGGTAGGATGACGTACTGACGCGCTCGAAGATATCATTGACAAACAAGTTCAGCCTGAGGTTTCAAGTCAGTGGTCTTTGCAGGTGCCTTTGAGGCATTCAAACGACTCGTCCGTCGTCATTCCATCTCTCGGGCTGCTTTTCGATCCGCGAGATCGTCGATCGTTGTCGATCGTGCCGGTGGTCGAGGTCCAGGCGCACGTGGAGTGGTATTGGCAAACGAAGGTCAAGAAAACTTAGAAAGGAAGGCGAGCGCTGTGGCTGAGTCGTCACGTGACATTTTTCACACAAAGTGGGATTCGTCCACCATACGATTCCGATCTCTCACTTTCTGTAATTAGCTTCTTTCTTGGTTCCAGACTTCGAGTATGTCAGACGGTGCTTGTAGCTCTACCCTCCTCACTTAGTAACTGCCTTTGGTGTAGCCGGGTGGCGAACAGTGTAAATAGGTGGAGCTCGCACGCCTCCATCACCGAAAGATGTCTTCTTGCTTGTGAATTTGTCGTTCTGAACATCTGCACACATGCCATTTTCTACCTATCTGCTTTCATTCAATCTGGTATGTGTCTTTCACTTTGGCTGTCCTTTCCGCTTTGACCATTCTTCAGAGCTTCGCTCCTTTGATTCTGCCCTGGGATACAAGGGCATCGCATATGTTTCGGTAAGTGTCCTCCAGTCCTTGTATTCCTTGCATTCTGACCTTTTTTGGAGACTGTCTCTGTGGCTGTCACAACCGGCCGTTGAAATGTAACCTCATGACTAAGTACCAGCTACATATGTCCATGTACGAATGTGCAACTTGTTCAGCTCCAAACTGGAGGCGATACATACAGTGCGGCTTGGAAGCTAGCACGGACGCCAATGGTTCGGGTGTAGCAAGTTGTATACTAGTACTGTGAGATGTACAAGCTCCTGGGAGCCGTGCGCGTCATGATACATCGCCTCGTCTTTACCAGCAAGTACAATTCAGTTACCCTTCTCGCCAAAGTCGAAGGCCCTGGATAGTAACCTTCCCAATATTTTTATGGAAGTGCTGCGCAGTCAACACGCGCCTTACTCTGCCTCGGTGCTTCGAGCCGTTTGAACCATGTCAAGGATGAAGACGTTACAAATGTCGCTACCTTTGGAGCGCGCGGAATTCATCATCCATTACTCGGAGATGAAGAGTTTCGGTGAGTTCATACCACTGCGTCATTGCCTGGCACTTAGTGTGATCTCGTTTCTCTTTGTTCAGGGAAACGACTTGGCAAGCACATCTTCAGGGACACGGATGCCGAGATTCGCAGTCACAGTGACGTTCTCGACAACCTCATGCAGCAATTCCGAGACCAAGTGATTGGCGACGCCGCGATCATCCTGGCAGGTTTAGGTAAGGATCAGCCTCACACTCACCGTCAAACCTCTGACGTTCCATGATCCGTGACCTAGCCGAGGATCGGGACCTCAGGGACATGGAGTATGCAGCTGGTGCTGGACTGAATACCTTCAAGTGTTGTCTGCCAGATACTCGGAACGAGCTTTTGACGGAGATCAAGCCTTGGATCAGCAGTACTGAGAAGGACGTGCCACGTGTCTTATGGTTGTCTGGCATGGCAGGGGGAGGAAAATCAGCCATCGCCCATACAATAGCCAACTAGTCTAACGAGTTTGGGGGTCTGGGAGCATGCTTCTGCTTCGACCGTACACGGGGAGCAGATCGACTCCACCAGAAGATATTCACCACAATTGCACGTGACTTGGCTGCGCAGTCGTGACTTCTTCATCGATGTGTCTTTGGCACAGAGCAACCTTGCCTTTACCTCGCTTTTGGTCATGAAGCGTGGATTTCGCTTCATCATCTGCTCCTTGAAGAATTCGTACTTGCCTAACTCTTCTGTCCCTGATTTGGAGAAACAAGTCAAAGAATCCATTCCGGCTGAGCTATCATACTCATGTCGATTCTGGGGAACTCATGTCAGCACTACGTCCTTCGAATCGTCGCTCGCTAAGGAAGTTGAAGCTTTCTTCGATGGAGAGCGCCTCCTTTGATGGTTGGAAGCACTGGCCCTGACGAAAACCCTCGGCGGCTCTGTAGTGACCCTCTCATCCATCGAAAAATGGTTTTCAGTGCGTAACTCAAGCTTATTATTTTCCCAACGAAATCTTACGAGTAGCGGGGTGGTCGTAGGGTCACGCTGAGTTCACGCATGTTAGTCACGCTACCAGGGATACCATGTGTTTCGTCCGAACTTTTGCGACCACTATCTTACGCAGCACCCCCCATTTATACTTGTCCGCTCTGCCATTCGCTCCAACACAGTCAACAATGTTTCGCAAGTTCACCTCAAAGTTTCCTTGCACCCCTTGCATCGTTGCTGGCCACGTCGAGAATTGGCCTCAGATGGAGAAGATACTCTATGCGAATGACGAGGTTAACTCGGTTGCATTGTTCCACATTACTAGCGCACGGATCGTGCATGTGCATCTCGCCATTGCTCTACTCTCGTGCTCTCAGAGCTGTATCTTACCATCAGAGCCGGCCTCTGCCCACCATCCTAGCAATCTATCGTACTCCCTCTACTCCCTCCAATCAAATAAACTCTCCCACATCTTTATGTTCCGACCTATGGAAGCTCTTCGGTGACATCGCCGTAGAACCCATGCGCGCCGAGCTCCGGCGCACAGCCTCCACCCATCACTGGCGAAAAGGACCTCAAGTCTTCCTTCTCTTACTTTTATAGAGTGACCTCCGGAGAGCCGTAACTCCATTTAGTCTGGAACTAGACTTGCCATCAACAATTCAGCGCACGACTAACGTAGACGAGTCAGACCTATTGCTAGGTTGTGTAACGAGGTTACATCCCGTACATTGTAATGGCACAGGGTCAGTGCAGACTAATTACGATCTTCAGTCTATCAGCTCACAAAGCACTCAAATGCAGATCTGCCAATCTGAGGGCGTCGAACCATTATCTGAGCACGAAGCCCGTCATCCCTTGCATCATGCCATCCGCCTCTGCTCAATCGATATATCGTCTGATAGAAACTCTTGCCTGCTCAGTCTTCCACACCGAGACGTGCATATTCCGAATTTGCTGTCGTCATTATGGCAGGTTGAGGCTCCCAATCACATATCTGCACCTCTTCCTGTTCAATTTTTGGCTGTCTTACCCAGCTTTGAAATCCATTGGGACGCTGCTTCTTTGGAGGCCTTAGCCACCGGTGATGCTGGGGATCTCACAGCGGACGAGTCACTCCTTCTGGCTGAAACATGCAGCTAAGACATCTGGGTTATAATGGGAAGCATAGAACCACCTCTCCGACCTCTCCGAGTCAAATTGGAGTGTGGTAGCAGAAGCTGGACGTGACTCAAATCCACACCTTTCCTCCATGTCACCATCCTCAATTTCTATGTGAACACATTCGCCTCCCCACAGCAATTCGAGATGCATGTACAAGTCATGCCTGAGCAGCCTTTTTGTACACTATCGACGCACGCCACACCCTTGAATACATCATTATCATCTCCTTTGACTCAGACTCAGACGAGCACTCAGACAACTGTTTGACAGTGAATCGCACGCAGCTACAAACACTGGGGCCTCGTATTTGAAATGACCCCGTCTACCTTGACAACGACCCATGTGGAGTTCGCTTCATATTCGCTACAAATCACCAAGTTTATCCACCTACCATTACTTACATTCCACGGATCATTCAACGGGCTTCGGCTATTTTCTCCACCTGAACTCTCTGCAATGACGCATCTATGGTGCGATATCAATCCTGAACCCGAGTCACCCCCCTGCAAACATGTAATGTGGGCTTCTCTATCGTAAATGATGTCGCTCGCATCATTATCGTTTTCTCTATATAATTACTTCACGCGTCACAAACGTCCGCTGTTAACTTACGCAGCTCGGTCCCTGAGAAGCACTGATGCTTCACGCGGGGATCAATGAGTGCTTGATGCGTCGGGGTGCTTCATACGCATCCTGCAAAGGCCGATGCTCTTGCACTCGCCCCAAGTGAAGCAGGGCACCCAACCTTTCCGCTTCATCGTGTATTTCAGGCCACTGCCCTATTCAATGCAGATCAACACGTCAAGGCCAATCTGCTCCTCAAAGAACTCGCTGCTGGTTGTCTGAATGCCGATGCTCTCGCGTATGATGTCATGCAACCCGAGTAAGCTCAATCTATCTCCTGCACCAATTCCAGAGGATCACTCGCTTCCTCCCATCGTAATCCCGGTAGATGCACCTACGGTGGCTGAAACTGGTGTTCCCGTACTTGCGAGTGCATCTGGTCCCGCGGTCATGCTGATGAAGTGAAGTCAATTTGTACAGGCGGATATACAGCAATGTGTAACACATGACTACTGGAATCGGAATACATGCTGCAAATTCTAGTCATAGTGCATGAATACTGGTGCAAATTGTAATGTGCGAATATCAGAGAAAGTGGATTAAACTGCAAGTGATGATGCATGTATACTTGAGAAAGAAATGTACTATGCAGGTGATGGTACATCGATACAGGGCACATATTGGTGCCAGCACATCATTAGATAGTAATAGGCATTCTGGCGTTGAAGCTATCATCACCGGCCTCCAAAAAAGCATAATGTAAGCAGCGATCTAAGACAGTCAGTTCTCGGGGATCATCGGATGGATTTTGCAGGTATTTGATTAACGGTGGGTTAATGAAAACGTCCAATGTGTAGAGGCATGTATGAGGCAGTGGCGGAATGACATCCTCATCGATCTGCATCAAGTTAGACAGTGTGAACGGTCCATGGCATACACAAGAGATAACCTACGTTATATTGACCATTAAACTGTAACACTATCTGGAATGTGTTGCACGAGGTTGATCTAGCATTGTATCATTGAGTGCTGTATACATAGGCGGTGTATACATTACATACCTTGAAAACTTGGAGTGTAGTGGGTGGCAGAAGGTGAATCCCACTCAATACTTTGACAAAGCGGCGAGCACGATAATTAGGATCAGCGGTGGCACCTTCCCGAACGGTGAAAGCAGAAAATAAAGGGTCATTAGAATGTCCACTGCCCCTGAGATAGCGATAGAATGCATCTTGGAAGGACTGGAGCATTGGAGACATGTGTGCACGGAAAACTGCATCACCATCTATTTCAAATCGTAACAGTGGGATTAGTGCATCCACCGTCACACGCCGGTTGAATATATCTTGAAATATCTTCTTTGATGTCGGTGCCAATGACTACAGTGCAAGTTTTCGTCAGAGGCTTCAAAATGAATGATATCCCTTACATGACACAGAGATCCCAATGATGTCGTCAGAAACATATCAAAACCATCTTTGAACGCATGGAATTCCTTGGAGTTGATTATCTTCGCTGCAGGATGTCCCAGTAGTGCGCTGCTGAAGAAATCACGTTTGATTTGTGGCCATTGATCTTTCGAGGCTTGGACAATCTCGCCGTACTAGAAGTATGTTTAATATTCAAGTTAGGTGTCAAAAGTTAAAGAGCCGCTGTAGTGATGCAACTCACCGTGGAACCCATATGTGTTTGAAAGATACGCACTAGTTTAAGACGATCCTGCACATTGCTTGGCATTTCTCCACCGTGCTCTATCGGAAGGAGTACAAGTGTCTGCGTCAGAGATGGATGAAATTGACGAAGCCAGGGAAGGTCCATAATGGCATCAACACCATTAATAATGCACTCCAGAAGAGCTGGTGAGATCGGATCAGGCCCATTGCCGACTTTGATCATATAGATCGCTGCAAGTCGTCCCAGAGCAAACACAATATCAAGCTTCTCGTCAGAAGGAAAACTTGAAATCCTCAGCGTGACATATCCATCATCAAGCATCTCACAAGTATCACCATCACCATCTTCCCCTCCATCACCACTGTCCGTGGAAGTGCAGCTGGGCTTCCATGATATGCACTTAGTGAGGGCACTCTCAAGAACTTGGCGCAATACACCATCTCCAATGCTGTCGGTAGCATCTGGATGTCCACTGGTCACAGTGGTCAGCCTAGGCAACGTTCAGAAAGGAAAAGATAATACTTACGCCTGCACCTGCCATATTTTGGAAAAGATGTTTAGGCGATCCTCGGGGGCATCTGGACTAACAATGAAGCTTATAGCGTCATTCGGTGCCTTGTATGGATGGGAGTCATCCATGTGAAGGCGCTGGTGCCCAAGCCAGCCAACAAGTCCATTCGCAGCATGGATAATAGATTCGGCTTCAATGCGAAGGATGCTGGTTGAATGACCCACATCTACTGATGCATCAATGCTCCGACGCAGCTGATCTATCGAAATGAATGCTGCAGTATCGAAGGGTATGATTGGTGACCCAGTGTCATCATATGAACCTAGTGGAGTATGAGATCCACGTCTAGATCTGGTTGAACGACGAAGGATAGTGCCTGGGTTTGGATTGATGGAGCTCCTGGATCGATCTTCAGATGAAGAAGGTGTCGATGGAACCTGATCAGGTAGAGGCATAGTAGAATTACGCCCAGGCTGGGCAGGGAAAGGACGTAATGGAGACAATGCGCGTCTATTTCGATGACGACGATATTGGATTACAGGACGCAGATCCATGACTATGTCTTCAACTAGCTGTACAGATGGAGCAGCATCATTGGACATGGTGGAGCGTAATGGCTCAGATGATGCAGCTAGTTCCGGTGAATCTAGCATGAGATTATCTGGAGATGAGGAAACTGAGTGGCATTGAATGTAAGGGGTCAGGCGTTCAACTGTACGTCCACGAGATTGAGACTGGGCATGAAACATATTGCCAGCTGATGTGCGTCCTGGCGAGGCAGAACGATCACGATTGTGGTACCGGGTAAGGTTTGAGGATGAAATATTGCTGCCAGTGGAAAAGTTGGACGATGATGGAGTAGCAGCTGACACACTTGTGCTAGGTGTGGATGGAATGTAGGACACAGTTACAGGTGATTGAGGCACATCATCTTCGGGACAAGATGCCTTGCAAGTTACAGTTTGAAAACGGTCGGGTGTACCAAGAGGGTCATTGATGCCTTGTACAAGATGGGCCATGATTCTATTGGCGAAGCAATAATGTTGGACGGGGGAGCCAGGGTTGACCGGACCTACAATTGGCCCTCCCTTGGGACCTAGAGTAATAGACACATGAATAACAATTGAATGACAGGTGTTAATTGACGCACAGATGTATAATAACCCGACAGTTGGGTCTGCAGGATTTGTAACTCGTGAGCACCGCTTCTGAAAAATGCTGAATTGCAAACTTTGGAAAGAAAATGAATGGTCGATGCGAATGTAGCAGTTGGCCGAGGGAAGCATTGGCATTGCCTGGTAGAACAAAACGGAAAGGAAGTTCATGGAACTGGATGTGCATCTCACGGTTCGTGTTATCACCATCGAGGTCGAGGGCTTCTGGCTGCCATGCTGGAAAGGCAAGTTTTGCGTCAACAGCCATATCTCTGACCGCGTCAGCAATCTGATCAAGCAAATAGTCTTGAGGTCTTTGCGCGATTAGTGTGACTTGCCTATTCAAGCCATGTTTGGCAAGAAAGCGCAAGTCTGCAGCTAATGCTTCTCCAGCACGCATACGTGTAGTAACTACAGCGTCATCGTCAGACACTGATGGATCATCGACATCATATAGATTCAGAAGCTATGTAAGTTAGCATGTCAGCTAAGCTTGATAATGTTGACCAGTTGTACGACTTACATCTTTTGGCAAAATGATCAGCTGGATCTTCAATGTTCGTGCTGACTGCGTGACAGGGTGAACTCGACCACGACCACGACCACGCCCTCGTGCACCAAAGGTTCCCATTGTAATGCCTGCCATGGGTACACCGAATGCCATGTGCCCTCGTGAGATGGGTGGTTGTAATGCAGCATGTGGTGCATATGAGGATACCAAAGACTGCGTACCACCTGCCAATGGTAGGACCGTGTCAGACCTGGATGCTGGCATGGAATAAAGTGGAATAGAATGCCGTGGTAAGGAGCTGAAGAAATCGGAAGAGTGCGTAGCTTCAATAGGTGCATTGACTAAACGTGAAGCTTGTGAGGGTGTGGTTGCAACATTGCCTGCTGGTAAGCTCAGTTGTAGCGGCATGGGAAGGTTCATGCTCGATGCACCAGCATTGGATGAAGGAGCAACAGATGGTGTATGTGCGCTATAGTGCTGGCCACACACACATGCTTGAAAATAGTCTTCAATCTAACGAATTAAATGTATAAGTTAGATGTTGAAAAACTGGTACTGCGCTGCATACCTGGATGTTACCCACACTTCGAAATTCAGAGCATGAACCTATCCCTCCTCGGGGTGGGAATGAAGGATGACGTATAGGTTCTGCTGGGGGTGGACTTTGGTCATGAGATGTTGATGAATGACCGCAATAGCACTGATTATAGTGAGGCTTAACTTGGAATATGATACTGAAAAGAACATACCATAGATGGATCTGCAGACTGGGGGAAGAATGACGAACAGCCATGGGAAAGACACTGATTACACTGGTAGCGGATTGACATGGTTTGACTGACCAACAAGAGGGGAGATTAGATACAATCTTGTGGCGAAAACTATAGATCTATGCGCACCAGAAAGCAGCAATTAGTAGACTGGAATTAGGATCTTGATTATGGTTTCAGCTCTGACAAGAGACAGTGGATTAGATGTGTAACAGTGAAAATTACAGATGAACACGCACCAGAAGACAGAGAATTGGGAGAAATTGGCAAAAAATTATTGAGCGAAAGAAAGCTGGATGGTTAGGAACTTATTGACAAGTAACATAAAGCAGAATAAGTGTAAAAATACTGGATCAGTGCGCCAGGTTATGGAGGGAGCGACTGGACAATTCGGAAGTGGAGGAAAAAGAGACAAGAGATGGTGCTCGCCTGCCCGCCAGGTTTCTAGTGCCAGTGAGTGATCGGAAGGGTTGGTACCATATTGGCGTCACCTTCTTAGTTCTTTACAAAACTGACAAGTTCCTTAATACACCATGTGAATAGTGATAATGCTTCAGGCGCCCATTTGTGTGCACTAGCAGAAGCTCAGTAGAGTTGCATGAACAATACTATATTCTCAAGCACCTGGCAGAGGCTAGGGTACGAGTCAGTACAAAATGGTACAAGATACAATGGATGTAGTACACACCTCAGTAGAGTTGCAAGAACAGTACCAAGGTGATCGGGAGACATGCCGGAGGATGATTAACATGTGGTAGAACCAAGCAAAGAAGATGAGAAGCAAGCGAACCATATGGTACAAAGGTACATGAGATCATGGCAACACCTCTTGGGGGCAAACTAAATTCTAAATACGAGTGTACTCATCAACCGTAACTCATTGTGAGGATCCTGGTCTTCATAGATACCATGATGAAACATCTGCCCGTTTGGGTCACCAACTTCGCAAGGTCTCACAGGTATCTTGCGCACCTCGTCGATGTGGAATAATGTGATCTATATTACCATACAAGCATTCTGATCACCTTTGGACGTAGTCCATTCACAATTACAGTAATAGATTAATTCAATGCATCGCGGAACATATCGCAAATGGTATAGATCATGGAACCGAACCATGCGAATTTCTATGAGTTGACAAGTAAGTCGATGACGATTGCACAAACAACTCAACTCACAAGGATACATATCCACTCTGTAGGGATGTAGTGGTACAGGCCATGTCTAGGCATTGCTGATGGGCGCGACACATCAGATGCATCATATCTGGTCAGGTTGAGCAAGGGTAAGTTTGGGATTGGCAGTGATAGCGAAAAGCATGGAGAGAGTGGGACGAGACATGTCTCAAATTTCAGCATACCATCTGAACAATAAGTAGCGCGTGCAGAGCCATACCCAAGTGGCTGTAACTGGTAATTGATTAATTACTATACCAAGCAAGTACTGGTACGAGCGTCACGCACCTGCCATACTGTGACCGGTGACCTGTGACCCGACGCGCAAAGGGCAGGGCCCGCCTTGAGCTCACCATTGATAATGGTGAGCATGGGATGACTTGAGCCAGCAGGTGGACAATGTTTATGCCATGAATAGAGTTTTGAGAAGTCACATGGATGACTTTCGTGCATGACATCCTGATTTGGTAGCCATGTGGACGACTTTTGTGAAATGATTTAGAGTTTTGAGAAGCCACGTGGATGACTTTTGTGAAATCACTTCAAGTTTTGGTTATAACGTCGATTTATTTACTTTATCGTTTTGATTTTATTTTGTCCAATACGGTCCCTCATACGGGTGGCAATTAATTTGTATCAAGGTGGAGCGAGCGACAGAAATCATTACTCTGCTGCACTTTGATATCAGTTGTTTGAAATACAGGGATGTTCAACAGTAACTCGTCGATGTCTAGGGTATTCCTGCGCGCCAGCACATCCAGAGAACAACAATGTGCTCACCAAAGCAAGCGACGAGCAACACAGGTCCTACTTAATATTTCAATGCCATCTTCCTCAATTGTCTAATACTAATATTTTAAACTGCGGTCGGGAACCCGTGCAAAGTAGTGTTCACGTTTTCGCCGAGCGAACGACTGTCGACCTATATCCCACTTCGAGCTGCCACCCAACCTTCTGTGAGAATGCGATGGTCATATTATATATTCCACTTCGGAATCCGTGCGAGGAAAAATCACCTTTTGCACAGCAACCCGGGTGTGTTCACGAGCAGACGACAGTCAAAATTATATCTTGCTTCAAAACTCCACCCAACCTTCTGTGAGTACCTAATGACTGGCAGGTGTGGCTAATCTGCGCTTCCATCCCAAGAAGTGGCAGCTTGCTCTGATGCTGTATCTTTATGGTACAGTACCTTAGCTTCGGTTTTGACATTGGTGAGCATTGGCTTACCTCACTATCTTATTCATCATTCAACTGATGTAATATGAATATTGTCATGGACGCTGTGATTTAGTACTCAATGTGCCCCACAGAGGAATCCTAGATGCGTGCCTTCAAAATCTTGGCGACACAACTCGTCCATCCGAAGATGACCTCACCGCTTTGCACTGACATCTATGTGCGACGGCTTATTATCGCGAAACTAGACAATACGGATACGTGCCTTTGAGATCGTGGTGATACAACTCGTCCATCCGACAATGACCTCACCGCTTTGCACTGACATCTATGTGTGACGGCTTATTATCGAGAAACTAGACAATATGGATACGTGCCTTTGAGATCGTGGTGATACAACTCGTCCATCCGAAGATGACCTCACCGCTTTGCACTGACATCTATGTGCGACGGCTTATTATCGCGAAACTAGACAATACGGATACGTGCCTTTGAGATCGTGGTGATACAACTCGTCCATCCGAAGATGACCTCACCGCTTTGCACTGACATCTATGTGCGACGGCTTATTATCGCGAAACTAGACAATACGGATACGTGCCTTTGAGATCGTGGTGATACAACTCGTCCATCCGACAATGACCTCACCGCTTTGCACTGACATCTATGTGTGACGGCTTATTATCGAGAAACTAGACAATATGGATACGTGCCTTTGAGATCGTGGTGATACAACTCGTCCATCCGACAATGACCTCACCGCTTTGCACTGACATCTATGTGTGATGGCTTATTATCGAGAAACTAGACAATACGGATGCGGCAAAGTTCATTTTCTATTCGATCGATTTAGGGTATGAAACATAAGGAGAGTGATCCATAACTTGTACCTTGAAACTGCGAGCATCTAATGACCAGCAGATAATGTGTGTTGTGTTGCAGCATCATCGCAATTCCGTGCGCGCCCCAAAGGGTGATTTTGTAGGCGTGTATTCGAGATATCGGCATATTGCTCATGCATCTCAGGCTGACGAGGAACTTATTGTTTGGCGCTGTTATATATTGGTGACGGCCTGTCTCAGGAGGTTGTAATTGTATGTTCTGGAGATCGGTCATTGAAATACAGCTTATTACTGCAAAAATATCCATCCATATGTATCCTCATCACATGAAGGAAATTTCGAACCATTTATGACATTAGTGCAAAGATTATGAATGCTAAGTATGCTACAGGTGGTTTGCTATAAACAACGATAAGATACGTCCGAGTCCTATGGCGAATCGAAAACAGCATCAGCGCGCGCTGCCCTTTGCCTTGCGAGAGCGTTGACAGACATATTTTCCATCACTGTTTGGCTGAGGTCGTTACGACGATTCTTTCCAAAAAATTTTCTAGACGGCGAATTCAGTTGGGGCTTGCTGGGACAGTCAATAACGCACCTGGTCCACCACTCCAGAAGCTTGTCTGCCCTGAGCCGAGCGTTGCGACCGGGGGGCTTTTCGAAAAAGTCCACAATAATCCACCAGAAGTGCACATAGTCGAAATCCCCGTCAATAGAGCGCCACGAGGTGACGGAAGAGAGCGCAAATTGGACCTATCAGTTTAATCATCAGATCCCATCAATGATTTCACTAATGCTGACTTACTTGGCACACTATGTATGCAATTGACCGAGGGGTGACCTTCTCCATCTTGATGATCTGCGCCACGTGTTTCTTGACCTTGATTGTGTTGAAGGATTTCCTAGCACGTCTGTTGCTGATGATAACGTCCGCTCCATCGCCGTCCCCTTCGACATCTTTAGCTGAGGAGGGCGATGTGAATACTGCTTTGAATGCCTGGAGAGCCAATGAGATCAACTTTCCGTTGCCGCTGGACCACCGTGACACACCTGAAGAAGAATTTTACCCTTGAAAAGCCTGTCCTCCAGATCATCAGGATTTGCCGTGTACTTTTCATATACAAATGCCGGAAAGGACAGGTCAGTCACGGTGTAGCCATCTGCGCGATCTCTAATGCCAGCCTTTACACTGGTGACATTTGAGTAGTTTTTCTCCGGATTCTGAATGCACCACTTACGCCGAATTGTTCCAATCAAGTTCCGACGGGCAAAGTAGCCTACCGCACGCATCGTTAATGAACCCGCGAGAATGCTTGTCATCTGGATTGACCGGAGGATCGGGCTTGAATTCGCGGTTGACCCACTCAGAAACGAGAGGCTTCAGTTTGGACGTATCATCCCCTCGAGCAGCGTCTGCCCCTCGCCGAAGCTGGAAACAAAATTCAGCGAAAGCCAGGCAATCATTGATAGCATGAAAATCAACCATTTTTAACATATCTGCATATTCTTCGTAATCTGCCTCCGTAGCCTTCTGATGAAACCACCGCATAGTTTTCGTGAATGTCATGTAACCTATCTGCAACCGATCATGACTGTGCAATCATACCATGAGTAGTGTTCACAAACCCAGGAAAAATCTTGGTACTCAGCAGTAGTTTCTGCGTCCTCTTCAAATTCGTATCTCCGGTCGTTTTCGGCAACTAGATCCTCAAGGCTATCAAACAAAGTGACAACACGCCTGATCGCTCTTCCTTGAGCCACGTAATAGTTCGTCTGCCTAGATTACCATGATAATGAGAAACCAAACTCAACACCTATAACAGCGGCCATACCTTTCTTTGACGGCGCGCCCAGATTTGAGAGTCGCTAGTTTCTCCTCCAACTGCGCAATTTTATGTCTCTGTCGAGCTGCAGATACTTCCGCTTGATTCTCGCCGCTCCTAGTACCCTCAGCGTGCTGGTGCTCGACGTGCGACGCGTTGCCCGAGCCCTCAACCAATTCATCGATAGGTGGCGCGCTGCCCTTGGCATTGGACATGGTGGAAGGGAAAGATGAGAGGGGGAAGCGGTTGGAGGAACAACTCAGAGGGGAAGTACGAGATGAAGGGTCTGAAGGTTATCCAGCTTGCGTCTTATAAGTCACTCGGGGCCTGTAAACGAGTGCCTGTTTAGGAGATCGCTAGATGACAGTGTAATATACATCGCTTGAAAGATGCCCTATTTTGGACATTAGTAACGTTCTGTGATTTCTAAGCGTGCTCGCGTACCGAATGATTTCGTGTCACATTCTCCACGTGTTTCCTCCTCCGGACCATCATGATGGATTGAGCCGCAGAGTCACAGAGAAAGAATTCAGGATAGTCAATGATAATGAGAATATTCAAGTTGCGGTGCACGCGAAGGAAATCATTGCGTGCCGTATTGCTAAGTACGTTGAATTAAGCATGACTCGGAGTAGCACAACGCCTGCAGCTGGTGGTAATAGTATCATCTTTGGTGGCCAGGAGAGAAGTAGGCAAACGCAGGGGTTCACGAGTTACTTTTCGACAGCGGCCGCGACGTAGTAAATGATGGAACTCGGATGTTTAGCCTACTAGTACGACCGTCTCCTCGAAATGTATCCTGGATGAAACAATTAGCGAATAGTACTACTAGTACGGACGAGGTTTCCAGCGAACAGTCACAGACCTCTTGAAACTCTGAGTTAGGGAGGACCAAAGCGGCCGCAGATCAGAGTCATAGTTGAGGCTGTCGCAGTGAAGTTGATACGCACTGATTGCCGTGGGTTACTAGTGTCTGCTACTTGAATTCATGCGGCAGGATGCCAAAGGGTTTTAACCGAATGCACAAGGCACTGGTCCTTTCATGAGTAGCCATAACCACGAACAAAGAATGTGCCTCTGAGCCTAGACCCGGTGGGAGCTCCTCAATTCCTGCACACTCGAAGAGGACCAGATCACGGAGAGCGAGAAAGTGAGGAATATCTGAGTCATTGCAGAGTCAGTCAAAGCTCTAATCCTTAGTAAAAGTCGTCAGTCACGGTATTTCAAGACTAGTATATGAGATGACCTCAGGCTATGATTGCACCTCCAATAATGTATGGGTCATGGGAGCCTCGCTGAACAGCTACTGATATCACAAGGGGGTAGATGTTGAAGACAAGTCAGTATTGCGGCAGACCGACTCGGAGGGAGATGAGAGCCACATACTACATCGAGGTCAAGACACATGCCCGGGCCATCTTGGCAGACAGTGTAGACGCAGGTCGACAACAAAAAAGGCGGTACATTGTGCCAGGGTGCACGTGTGCCAGCATCTTCGACTTCACGAATGAGCCACATAGTACTGGGGATGTTCCAGGAACAAAAGATCCGAACTTGACTCGCCAGAGATGGATGGCAGTCACGCTGGTCATGGTTCAAGAAGTTATCCAAGCTCCGTGTCATCGTCCGAGTTTTGTCACTTTTACTGCTCTGAATTTCCTTGTGGGTTCAGGTGAACTTGTCGTGGTAGTATCGGGCAATTCGTTCTATCATGAACATCGATTTGCTTGTGCTCGCTGCTGGTGCTGAGTGTGGCCACTGGTGTATGATTTCGGATACATCCGAGTCCCTAAGCCCCTTGGTAATGTCCGAAATGTCGACTGTGTCACACCACTCAGGCTAGTAGCCTTTTTCAAAAATGTAGTAAAGTTGGCAGAGCCACGGCCGCTGGTGAAACGATGGCTACTACTACAAGATGTCAGGTAACCTACTTTTTCAATTGTAACAGACTCTCGAGTCTCGAGCTCTTTCAGAATCATCAATATTATCATGACCATGTCCAACCTTTCCATATTTCACAACCGCAGTGCAACAGGCCCAGTCACCCTTGCTCTATCATCACCTCCATCATGACCCGGGTACCACTGACTGCAACAGGCCCAGTCACCCTTGCTCTATCATCACCTCCATCATGACCCGGGTACCACTGACTTATATCTGCCAGTGGATGATCAACGTCATGGTGGTAAGACATAGCAACCTACTACTTGGCGTTCAAAAAAGCCAGGTGGCCGAGTCACTGAGCTTTTATACTAGCTGTAGTCGGCGACCCTGACAATATGCTGCGGCCATAGAGCAGAGTTATGTGATGCATGATATTGCCTATAGCACCATACAAGGTTCGGTATGAGCGGCAGACTAGGCACGGCTGACGAGGAGAAGATTGCGCTAGCCTCGTTGCAAGTTGCAAGCACCAAAAATGGCAAAGGCACTTTGAAACTCCGGTTATACCATGAATGGAACAGTAATATTAAGTGGGAAGCGCTCTGACTTTTCTGATAAGCACCACGTACCCGGGTCATGACTTACAAAGACTCATTACAGCCTCTTCAAGTTATGTCACAATGTGGCACAAGTATAAACGTTCACCCAAGAGTGCTGCAATGTCTGGTCCCGAGGACTACCAGTAAGGGCTCATCCGGAGATCAGCGAGGAATGGGTCTTTCAAACTCCGATTGGCCCTATTAAACAATTACCTAGAAACCGTGACACTCACGGAGCCCGCAGTCTCAGACTCTCAAAAACTTGAACACATCCACGGAAAAAAATGGACTTAGCTGCTGCTGCTTCCTACGATGAAAAGCCAACTTCGAGTCAAGTTCTTCCCCCCTATCCTTATATGCCTACAACTCTTCAGGCTAGCCGTGACAAGTTGAAGCTTTACTCTCCTTCAAACTCACCTCCGAGCTCTCCCCCATCAATTGGAATATCAGGTATCGATGATTCAGGTATCATTATATCTTGTGGATGATGGACTCACATATTGTAACTGTGCCAGAGCTTGGGAGTATGGCCTCAGAGGATGAGGACGATAACTTCCCTGTGACACCTAATTCTAAGCGGTCCCAGGCCAGTGGCAAACAACGCGCTGCTGATACTTCAGGCTTTCAATATTCCTATCAAGAACCAACCCGCAATTCCGAGTCAAACAGGCATACCAATTTGTACCATCCTTATCGCCACCGGCGACCTTTCTCAGGAGAGAGAAATGATCGTGCTGAGCATATCTTGCGCAGACATTCGTGTAATCAGTACTCGGAAGGTATGAGCACCAAGGTACGCCGTGACTCGACATATATAGTTCCCACATAATCATCACATCTGTAGGATCAGGAGGCGTTATTAACACATGTAAAGAATATGAGCAAGCACTCATTCCACTGCGCCATTCACTACAAAGAAGCGGTTCGTGAGACCTTGCGCATGGAGTACTTATACAGAGGCTGGCTGCTTGAGACGTCAAGAAGGTTGAACGTCTTTGACAAGTCCTTACATCATGAAACGGATTTGGAACTTGGGAAGGCAGAGCAAGAATTGCAGTGGCTAGTGCATGTGCTTGTTGGCCAGACGGAACCGCTACATGCAGCGGCTACTCATCAAGATCCTGGTGTCCACCTTGAATATCTTACTGCAGCTCGAGATGGCACCAGGAGAGCTCTCGATCATGCTGATGCTGAGATTGCTGTATTAAAACAATTTCCCATCGGCGATAGTGATGACAAATCGGAAGCCATCCGAGTTACGGCTGTGCCAGTGTAGTCGTAAGTGATTTATGTATGGATTAAGTCACCATTACTCATATCAGTGACGTCTTTCCAGGTATCATTCCCACCGCCAATTTGAATACTAGTCCTCGTGCCTCGCTGCTTTTCATTTCAAGTTGTTGTATTGTAGTTTGCAGTTTCATAAATCACTCGGAGCTGTTTCCTATCGCAGAATGATTCCGGCTGTTCTGGTCTGATTTCAACCAACAATAATCTCTTCACCTCTTACCACTGACCGTTCATTGTGATGTATCCTGATTCAGAGAACATGCCACGACGCGGAACTGATTATGATTACTCTGAAGACATTCGATCATTCCTCTCACCGGTTCCAGGATTTGATGGACAAGTTGGTGGCGGTCATGGTCATCGTCCACCTGATTCCTCCTTTGCCAGGTCTGGTCCTGATAATGACGGGGCCGGGCCAACAGACACTCAGACCCGGCTCAACCTCCTCAGCATACAGCATCATTATCAACAAACGCAACATCAGTCTCCAGGTCGTCGTCGTGACAGTGATCCCACAGGTTATTCGTTCGTCCAAGGCTCCTTGGCACCACTGCCCGACCCTCAGGTGACCTTCACCTATGATCAAGGCGATCACAATGATCGTCCACCAGTCCTACCCCATTTTGAACGTTGCGGTTCCGTCATGCAAATGCAAACACCCCAGCCGCCTCAGCCAACCTTTAGTGGTTATTATCAAGGCAGTCTAACTCAAGCTGTGCCTCCAGCACCAGCACCAGCGGCACCATCTGATCATTCCCGTTCTGTGACGCCGACTGTGTACACGCCTCAGTCAACCCTAGTAATAGCCCTCGGTGGTCATCAGGGTGATCTGAGTCATCGTGACAATGTTCATCTGCCTCCACCAGTCACGATACCATCCCATCATCGACATCCCATAACACAGATGCATACTCCCCAAACGACCTTCGACGATTATCAAGGCAATGCGCCTCAAAATCTACCAATCCCATCTGATCATTCACATTCAATGCGCACACCTCAGTCAACCCTCGGCAATTATCAAGGAAATGCGGCGCTTGTACCAATCATCCCACCTGATCTGAGTCGTTCTCATTCACTTTACACCCCATTTGGTCCTTATCCAGGTGCCATGCAAACACCAATTCCAAGCAATTGGCTTCCATCACTCCCACCCAATCCACATTCGGGTGTTGCCAGTGTGGCGCAGATGAATGCACCCCCGCCAACCCTCAACGATTATGATGGCAGTTTGCTTTCATCGGTCATGGTCCCATCTCAGGATCTCCGTCCGAGTGATCTGGCACTCAGACTACAGCCGCCGCCAGCTTTTGCTGATTATCGGCGCAGTTTTGCTGCTCCAGTCATGTCTATGGACGGTATTTCCTCACTACCATCAGTAGCACCAGATGATGTGCAACCCCTCACGATCCTCACACCCCCCATCTACCTGAGTAGCCAAACATCTGAAAAATGCAAGGGTGACTGGCGATTCATCGAACATTCTGGTCCGCGACGAAAAATGTTCAAAACCCCCTCAGTAAGCGCTCCTCCATAACGAACGTGCGCGCTCACAGTGACACAGCTAGAGCCCTCTGACCCGGTCACCACTGAGTCTATGCCGCATATCCATTTTCCCCCTCTCGAATATTGAGAAAACCTCTCACCACATGAAGGTTTTGTTCTGGCTGCAAGGGAGCAGCTTATTTGGGACGCGGTTAACGACTGTGCAATGATAAAATGTTCAGAAAGGGAGAGCTTGGCACAGGTTGCGCTAGCAAATGCAGTCAATGATTGCTTAGAGAAGACTTATAATATTCGACCCGACTCAGCCGAGTCAGTGAAAAAAACAGTCAAAGGTAAGTCAAATTCCAACGTTGAAGAAAGGGCTGATATAGTGGGTTAACAGATTTTGGTCAACGTTGGGCGGCAAAAAATGCCGGATCATTGTACATGAAGCTCTCCGCACCACCCAAGCTCATAATGGCGGCTTGCAAGGAGATGGCGTTCATCGTCATCGATCGAGCCTACGATCTACGTCCCTCGCTTTGGTCAAATACAGCAGAATCAAAGTTGAAGCGAGTCAAGATCAAAGACCTCATCGGCGACGTAATGTGGCCTCTCAAATTTATTTTCAAGAAGGACGAAATTACTGACCAATGGATGGCGTTTGAACACAATGCGATTCTAGACGTGGTTATCGGCGTAGTGAGGAAACTCAATTACTGGGACTACATCTATGATCTGGACAACCTCTATTGCACGGCTGCAGCTGCAATTTACTGCGTTTTGACGCAGTTTTCTTCCGGATGGTTTAACCGTGCAGTCGACTTCACGGCAGAAAGTTTCAAGTTTATGTATGATTTATTGATGGGACACATCATCAACGTCATCAAGAAGGATGAAAGCTTGGCAAAGCGATGGGTGGATGTGAAGGCTTATACCACTACCAGATTATCTGATTTGTGTCCGAGACGTGACTCAAATACTTCAAGTTAGTGATCATTGGGTATCGTAGTACTACCACTTGTAGAATTAGTCACTAAATGTTGAAGAGGTCTGCCGCCGCTGCGGCAGTACAGTAACTTAGTAGTTGATGTACTAGTACTACTGGTCATCAAACAGACATCGATAATATAATCGCGTAAAGGACACACAGCTCATCGAAGGCTAGACTCTTGTGCATGAAGTAGCGATGTACTATCTAGTACTACTAGTACGTCACAGTGCCGCTGCACCAATAATTTGAAATTCCGCTAAATTCCGAGTCAGATGGCTCCTGCCATGCCTAGTCGCGAGTACTACGTCCGAGTTGGACACTAAACGAGATGGCAACGACTCTGAGCCAGACTCATACTACTCCTACTACTAAGGACGCTGATTTATTGAACCGAAGCATTCCATCATGGCCATCGGAGTTGCGACGGTATTCGGAAGCCGTGATGCAGTAAGTCTCTTCCATCCGATTCGCGGCAGCTGCCCGCCAGTCACTGTGACTAACTAGTAGTACTAAATATCTCTTCGTGATCAGTGATCCCACGCTTGGTGCCAACTACTCCATGAAGTGCAAACAAGTGGATGGTTTCAGGTGAGATGACTCTTACTCCTTTTCCTACTGTACTACGCAACTGAATAATAGTTATTTCTACAGTAATCAAAGCTACGGCATCTGGGAAGGAATTGTACATCCTTCAGGGGTAATGTATTACTTCGACGCCTCAACGGTAAGTAAATATTCAATGCTAATTTTTTTGTTGCGTATCTCACAGTCAAACAGAAAACATATACAGGAAGCAACTTAAAAAAATGCTCACATGATCAATTTAGCAATCTCCAGAACTGGATAGGCGCAGCTCGCAGGCAATTACAGGAAGACATGTGGTATATGGTCGTCGAGCCTGTAAGAAAAGAAGACGGAGACTACTACGAATATTATTGCGTGGTCCCGGACGCCCGCATCATTGCTTGGTTCGAGGATTTCGACGCCAATCTTCTATTCCAAGAGTGCGCCTTTGTGAGAGAGTGGAACCACAAGCGTAGGTTTCATTTTCTGATAAACGCATTCTGAGGAAGTTAATCATTTCACGGTTGTGCCAGGGCTGGAGCTAGAGGCACAGTTTGGTGAGAACTCGATGATACTAAGGTACAAAAGGGACTTCTGGGATACTGATGTGAGTTTTTGTTAGGAAGCACATTGATTTCTTCCCAAGACATTATAGCATGCAACCCTCTGACGCCACTGAGCTACGAGCTCACTTAGAATGGTTTCTAGCAGGTAAGAAGTGTGTTTGGTATCACCAATGGCTGAGACAAAGCACGGATGATAGAGGGTTTGACTCTCGAACAATCAACTGCGGCTTCACTGTTCTGGAGCACCGATCAAATGGAGAAAGTGATCGCTCGCCTTGTTAGCTTTGGTGTGTCGCACAACATAACATGTTCTTATTCTTTTGCTAGACAGAATCGCACAGAGAGCCTTCTCAACTCTAATCGTTCCTTACAGGAACAAGGTGTCGCATTTTGTGGTGCATTCACGTCAATTGCAGCTTTCGTACGAAAATTGATCGCGACTAACGTAAACTAATAGGAAGAATATGGAATATTCTACGTAAGTTGCAGGATATCAATGCTCTAAAAATCATGTTTAATTTGCAGGGAAGGCCACCACCAATTTCTCAACTACTATGGCTTGCCCGAAGCTCGTCTAATGCGGTCCCACTCAATCAAAGGAAGCGGCGAACTCAAACGAAATGTCCGATTTCTATCTATGCTGGCGACAGCTGCTATGTTTGGCGTTCCAGTACTAGTATTGGAACACGTCGAAAAACTTCATGTCGACGGTATAGTCAATATGCTTGATATCAGGACATTCCTCGACCATTTCAACAACGATAATATCAAGCACAGCACCCTGGTTAGTGACCTAGTACTATCAGCATGTACTATTTGTTTGATTTCTGTGTGCTTGTGCTTCCTCAGGCGGGCATTATTATGGCAGTCGATGCTAGCATACTCACCATTCCGAACGTTGGTTCCCAAACGACAACAAGAGCCCTATGCTCTCTCTCACTGATCCTTAGTGTCCATTGTATTTTCGCCGGTGTTGTAGCACAGCATTTTGGGCAAAGAATGAAATCTCTTGAATTTGCCGTACGTTCAAGACACACAATCATTGCTACTCGTTTCTCACAAATATTCTAACAGTCTCAGCACTTGCATAAGCACCTTACGAAGGTTGCTATCATCTATAGCGCTCCTAGCTTATTGCGAACGACGAGGTAGATATCCCACTATAATTTACACCTATCGCAGTACTGATGAATATGTATTTTCAATAGCGTGGCCTTATCTATTTTAGGCTTTTTAGCGGGGATCTTTACGGTTCCAGATCGGTCTTTATTAACAACCATACCGTGCACAATCACGATCGTTTTCGTCGGGGGTTTTTTGACTTGGTCTTCGATCGCCATTTTCCGCCAGCATCTAAAGCACGGAGTCGGTGCAGTGTACTGAGGGTTGTGTCACATTATCATAGTCATTAGATATTTGAATATGATTGTTTTATACAGGAACTTGTTGACGAACTAGTAATCGTTTGAGATAGTATATGTGAGGGGTGTGTAGTTATTGTACAGTAATTGTGATGCGGCTACCTCTGGTTTACTATGTGTGATTGATATGAGTATAGTACAATGATGATATAGTGGTAGTCCAGAGATTCGTAAGTGGTACTAGATGGCGCGTCACACAATTATTTGTTCATATCTGTGTGAAAGCTAAGACCAGATGTTCAGGATGAGCGACGTAAACTTACTCTGCTTCCAACTGGGCTTATACAGTTGGCAACGCGCAAACAGCTACCTCTGAGCTTGCGTAAACACGCGTTTGTACTGACGGACAAGCGCGTTAGTCCACGTCTTGTGGTGGCGAATGCATTGTTCACGTGGGGGGGGTTGGTCGGTGAAGTGCCCGGACCGTTGGCGAGTGTGGTCGGAGTGTTGGCGCCATGGAAGAAATCGCGTTGGCGCTTCGTCTCATTAGAATATAGAATATGCTCACAAGTAAACAAATACTTACCACAATGTGATCTCCTGCTCATCTGCGAGTGCCGATACTTGATGAAAACAGTGTCTGAGTCATCTATCCAAGAGCAGGGTATCTGTGAGGTCATATCCCTAAGAAAAGCAATTGGACTTACTTTGTGATGGAGGACACGGTGGTGGAGATGATCAACTATGTAGTAGTACTGAAGAACCTGGTGAGAGTCACGAATGAAGTAGAAATGTATGATAAAGTTGGAGGTGAATGGAAACTTACGAGTTTGATCTAACGAGATCATATTCACACTCGAGGTTGTATTGATACTCAAAATCTGTCAAAGCGCAAGTCACGAATGAAGTAATAAAGTTGGAGGTAAATGGCAACTTACGAGTTTGATCTAACGAGATCGTATTCACACTCAAGGTTGTATTGATACTCAGAATCTGTTAAAGCGCAAGTCACGAATGAAGTAGAAATGTATGATAAAGTTGGAGGTAAATGGCAACTTACGAGTTTGATCTAACGAGATCGTATTCACACTCAAGCTTGTATTGATACTCAAAATCTGTTAAAGCGCAAGTCGGATTACATGCAGGGGCGCGTTCAAAATCGCGAGAACAGATAGATCATAGACACATCAAAATTATATCTGTAAAATGCAATGCTAAGTTGAAGAGACCAAGTGATGCAAACTGACCTAGTATGTAATATACAAACTTGGCCCCTCCATTTCCCAATAATCATGGTTTCCATCCTCAATCAGAAAAAGAACACGCAGACGCGTTGAGACGCGTCCATATGTCTGTCACGTGACCACGATAGACCCCCAATTTCAAATCAATGTGTTGACTCGGAAAGGCGCGTGAATGATTTGAATGTTAGAAATTTAATAGAGGCATACCTAGTGCATCTGTTTTGATGGTTGCGTGTTGCACCATAGCGCTGTGTAAATTGTGGAGGAGTTGTGCCGGTGACTCGGACTGCGGCCGAGTCAAAGCTTGACTTGGAACTTGAGTCCACCGTGACACACTTCCATAGACTCAGCTTGTTCAAGTTGAGTCTGAGTTTATTAGAAGCCTGAGGACTTCGGTGACGGCGGCAGCGGCAGCGGCGTAGGTAGTAGTAGTAGAAGAAGTCACGGTACTACCATCACATGATCATGATGCACTTGCCCCAGTTGCAGCGTGACTCTCACAGTGTGATCATACCGTGACCACCAGCCGCCAAAGTGCGCCTTGAGACATTAAGTAACTTGCTTGTCACAGTTGTTCTATGTTGCTCACTGGCAAGCCGCTAGCCTGAGAGTGCTGCCGCCATGCGCATTTTTGAAACCATCTGGACCGGCTTTTTCTTTCTCTTTCTAGTAGTAATGGTATCTTGTGATGCTCCTGGTTGCTCCTGGGAAAGGAAAACGGATAATCGAGGACTCAGTAGGCATCGCGCCGCTTGTCATTTCTACAAGAGATCTAGCACCCTTGCTAGTCAGAAGAGACAAGATCACGCAAAAGATGCAATTTCTTCGAATCTACCCCCAGACCTTGCGGCGAGTGCATCATTGGTAGGTGGCCTTTCAAAACTGCTCCAAACTTCCGTTAAGGTACTAATATCATCATTATTAGAGAATCTCAGCAGTCCGGCATGTGAGGGGCCGTCCGAACCTGAAGCCTATTGCACCCTACAAGCTCCTCAGGCCAATGTCCATGGCACATGGGTCACACTGTGCCCCAAATTTCCCCACAGATTCTCAAGGCCCGCGTGAGTTAGGGAAGGATCACACCGATGTTGAAATGAGGAATGACTTTAGACACGAGTTGGACTACGTCTCAGGTTCGTCTCTCTTCGGCTAGCATTCGTCTCTCAGCTCAGACGTAGCTCGAATCATTCTAGCGGACAATGCACCTCTGGCGAGACGAATCCCGAGACCTTTCGTTGATATTGGGCATTCAGACAACGATCTTAATCTTTCGGATAATGCTGACAGCTCAGCGGCCCAAATTGTGGCCTCCCAACCGCCCCGATCCAGAATTCAACGCGTTATTCTAACGCTAAGGGACACACTCCAGACCACCTTCAACGCATTTGGACTTTGTCGGTTATATCCTCGACACCCTTCTTTTGAGCCGGACAAATTTATACCATCTACTCTACTCGCAAGAACTTCTCCCATAGCTACCCAAACAACAGACTCCTCGCCGAATGTCTTAGCACCACCTTTCCCTTTTGCTAACATGAGCATCTATCGACTCATGACATGGATGAACACCGGTAGCAGTCGGGTATCCGAAACAAAAGTCTCCCAGTTGGTCGAGGATGTCTTGCTGGCAGAGGATTTTGACCGCAAGCACCTAGAAGACTTTTCTGTGAGGCGAAGCTTGCGAGAATTGGACGCAGAGGAGAACGGGAAACGAATCTCATTTCCAGATGATTGGATACAGACCAGTATCACCATTGACATCCCAACAAAGTCACGGGGGGATGGTCCTCTACCCTATACTATTCCTGGGTTCCATTATCGCCCTCTTGTCGACGTGATTCGCGCGGCTTTTGCGGATATCCAATCGAGGGCGTTCCACCTTATGCCTTTCCAACGGTTGTGGAAGGACCCTTTGGGAGACCACCAGGAGCGGATCTATGACGAGCTCTACACATCCGATGCCTGGTTGGCAGCTCAGGACAGCCTTCAGAAGCTCCCAAAGGAGAATGGCTGTATGCTAGAGCGCGTCGTCGCTGGTTTGATGTTCTTTTCTGATGCCACCCACCTGGCAAACATTGGGACTGCAAAGGCCTGGCCGCTCTACTTGTATTTCGGGAATTTAACCAAATACGCATGGTCGTCACCCCAATCAGGAGCATGCCACCTCGTTGGATTTTTGCCGTCGGTAAGTTCTGTTGAAGCCGGTGTATCCCCTAGTACTGCCGTTGACATATTTAGCTTCCTGACAGTATCAAGGATGTTCTGAGCGGCCTGTCTCGCATTTCAAAAACCGGTATGGCATCCCTTCTCACCTATTGTCGCAGGGAGTTGTTCCATTCCTGCTGGGACACTTTGCTGGATGAAGATTTCCTCGAGGCATACCAGCACGGCATTGTTTTGAAATGTGCTGATGGCGTTGTAGAGAATCATGCCTCTCATGGCGTGATATGGTAGTTTTCACCAAGGAGTATACAGCACGAACTCATAGCATTACTCTGTGCGCTACCCGCAGCTATCTCTATATGAGGCGCAGCTTTCCCACGCAACGCGCGCCATGCGCGCACCATTCCCGCGCTTCACGATGTATACGCGCGCGCGCGTTCCCGCGCTTGCGCGCCCTATGGCGCCAGCCATCCAGAAGCATCCATCCACTGTCCACCAAGCTCCCTAGTGCGTATATTTCCATTTCCTTTATTAGCATAGTTCCACCTTTATTTTTATCATGCATTCTCACTCATATATATATTTACATACCTACTCGGTAGCGCTTCGGCTCCGCTTGACCGCACTTAGGCGCGCTATATAAGCGCCAGCAGTACATACTATTACTAACCTTACTTTTCCCTTGAACTTACTAGTTATCACCCACTATTTACTTAGCAGTACATAGTAGAAGTCTATTGGTCTACACTTTGCATCTATCTTTTCTTATATTGCTTTATATCATCACTTAAGCTTAGTCTCTTTTATTTCCGCTTACACGCGCGCGCTTTCCCGCGCTTCGCGCTAATACGCGCGCGCGTTCCCGCGCCTTCGTACCTTGCGCGCACTTGCGCTTTCTCACGCTTCGCTGAAGCGCGTACCTCTAGATCTTCGCAGCACTCGCTTCCCCTAGGGTCGAACGCACTTGTCTCCTCAAGAATAGCAGACTAGGTAACGCGCGACCTCACAACATTTTATAGATACAGTTAGGAGCATCCTTGTTCCTCATTGTATTGTTGTTTCTACAACTGGAGCCCACCGCGAGGGGAGCAGTCAGCAAGATCTAGTTTTGCGCATCTTCACACTTCACACTATTTAAACACATAAAGGTCAATCTCTTTGCATATTCAAAAGCTAACCAGTTTCTAGTCACGCATTCTCGCGCCTTGTGCGCGCGCTTTCCCACGCTGTGCGCCTCGCGCGCGCACCTTTGCACTTAGCACAATTCGCACATATAAGGTCAATTTCTTGGCAATTTCAAAAGCTAACCATTTTCTAGTCACGCATTCTCGCGCCTTGCGTGCGCGCAATAGTTCCCACGCCTCTGCGCCTTACGCGCGCACCTATACGCCTCGCGTGCGCATGCGCCTTCGCATGCCTCAATGCCTTATAGATTGCCCATCCGCGGCACAGCAAACGCGCCCAAGTTTGATGGCACTACAGACAACCTTGCCGAGTTTATTGACACCTATGAGCAGCTCGCTGATGATGCAGGACTCCAAGGACTCGACCGCATCAAAGGTATTATCCGCTACCTTGAGCGCGACGATCGAGAACTATGGGGCGGAATGCCTGAGGCGCAAGTAAGCGATTACGACGCCTTCTTAGATGAGGTGAAGGTAATGTATCCTGGATGGGATGGTAAAAGACGCTATGCGCTCACGGACTTGCGCGCCATCGCGCGCGAATACGCTAACAAACCAATGTCTTCTTGCACAGAACTAAGCAATTACCTGCGCGCATTCAGGAAAGTTATGCAGCCACTCATGGATGAAGACCGTATTGGAAAGGCCGAACGCGACCGCCTATTCATGGAAGGAATCCCTAGTGATGCTCAGGCGCAAATACGCTTGCGCCTTATGATCAAGTTCCCTGACCACCACCCATACGACCCATACCCATTCATGGACGTCTTCGCAGCTGCGCAGTTCCTATTACCTGCGCGCGCTTTTCCCGCGCCAAGCGCACCAGTAAGCGCACCAGTTAGCACGCCTGTGGTAGCGCCAAGCACAACAGCGCAAGCTAAAGTGGCTAAGTGCAAAGATCGCCATCACGCGAGTCGCGCAACGCAGGATACAACCATTAGCGCTAACGCAACAGCTGGACTCTTCTATCGCGCACCCTCAGAAGCTGTACTTGACAAAAAGCCACCAGTTCCTATTCACGTGCCTCGCGCGCGCGCCTTTCCCGCGCCTACGCGCGATTCACGCGCACCTCAAGCATCAACTGCGCCAGCATGCAAAGCTATATCAGACTGCATTACTTTAGATCACGAACTCGAACGCGCGCTCGCAAAGCGCGCTGCAGGCGCCTCTTCACTATCATCCTCAGCAGCATCATCTCCTTCACAATCCGCATCATCTCCATCACCATCAATCGCATCAGAAGTCAGGGATGACTCTAATCATCTATTGCACACTAACGCGCCAGTTGAAACACGCGCGCCTATCGCTATCGCATCGCGCGCGCCCATCGCTATCATATCGCCAGCAGTCAGGGATGACTCTAATCATCTATTGCACACTAATGCACCGCTAGAAACACGCTCGCCCCTCGCTATCGCATCGCTTAAGGAAGAAACCTCGCCAATCGCACCATCACCATCACTGCTTGCATCACCAGAGGTCAGGGATGACCCTAAATATCTATCGCGCCTTAGCGCGCCTATAGAGGAGCCTTCTGCCACACCGGAGGCTCAAGTCGCATCTTGCATCAACCAGAGTTTGTCTCTGGTAATTCCATTTGTCACTAACGATCACACGCACATCGCGCTCTTTGCTTCTAGTGACTACCGCGCGCCGGTAAAACATCCATGCATCACACCACCTAACCATCAAGCAGAGCATGTCTCAGGCGACCCTGGCGCGTCTCAGGCGCACCATATTGCGCCTAAGGACGCGCAATGCGCGCGCCTAGAGGCAGTGTATATTTACCCTCATCTTGTTTCGCACTTTTTGTCCTTTTCACGTTTGAAGCTCTTAAGGAGCTATATGATGATTCCAAACACTTTAATTTCATCTTCTCACCACCCCTTGTTCACGCGCCATGATCACGCGCATCGCGCAATATGCGCGCGCGTTCCCGTGCCTCGTGCACTCATAAATTTAGCAGAGTTTTCACGCTACCGCATTTCTATCGCTTCTCCCCTTTTAAATTTCATTTCTGTCATTCAACACAAGGTATATTCCAATCAGACATCCAGGCGCGACATAGGCGCGCGCCTGACACATACATATGCGCCTAACCCCCCTATCATCACCTTTAACTTCGCACTTCGCACATTTATTCGCATTCTTCGCACTTTTGCTTACCATGTCAATTTCGTTCCTGCGCGCCTTGATGCGCACTATTCTCCTTCACCTATGCGCCTATTGCGCCTTGATATACCACCCTTACAGCCCATTGGCGCAACATTTGCGCCTAATTCTTCACTATACATGTCTCTCGCTAATGAATTTGCAGAGAAATGGCCGTTCCTCGCGTGTTCGGCCAATATAATCAAATTCGCGCGAAATTGCGCCAAGGCGCGCACATCGCGCGCATCCTATCAGCTTGTAGGGCGCCTCTACACCCCTTGCTGCGCCTCCCATTGGCGCGCCTTCAACCTGCAGCGCGTTGTGCAGGAATTCATTCTGCCAGTTACAAGCCCCCCCAAGCGCGCCAACTGCCTCGCGCATTCCAACCCTACCTTGGGTCAAGCGTTAGCTCGCAAGAGACGCGAAGCGCGCTAGCCACGCGCACTCGCACGCGCTCAAGGAGGAGGATCAAGCGCCTCAGCCGCGCATCAAAGGAGGAACATATACCAACACTGTTTCATAGGATATTGTTTGTTTTACCCTGGGTTTCGTCCAGCGCTCTTTCATTTCATTTTCTCTCATTATAACACTGTCCAAAAGACTAATAACACACTGATATATATGCATATAGGGATTGCCTAGAAGAACATAGAAGAAAAACAACCATAGATCGTGCCCGCCTAGCTCAATAGTATTATTTTCTCTTCGCACGCATGATGCGGCACCATGCCCCTTTTTACCTTAGAACGCGCAAATATGCGCGCAGTCTTCCCACGCTCACGCGCACATACGCGCGCAATATTCACGTGCCCATACGCCTCGCGCGCGCACACATGCGCACTTCCTGCGCCTCGCTCATAGGAAGGTGTAGATGTCGACAGCCGCACGAAGAAGACAAGTCGGATAGGACATCCGCAAAGTTTACCATTTTTTCCTTCGCATTTTCACATATAGTTTTACTCACACTGTTCAAACCTTACCACCTAATATTTAGCGCGCCTAGCAGGACTTGGTTTGGACTTGGATTGGATCACTCTTGGACCGCACCACTTCGCATCATACGCACAATACAACACATGCGACACTCACACGCTTTCTCGCGCCTTGCGCGCGCGCACTTTCTCGCGCTTTATGCCATATGCGCGCCACATCCATATCACTCTCACATCATCGCCTCACACCCAGGGAACACTATTCACACCAGAGTCACCCTTGCAATTCGCCATGCTACGCTTCATTCCCGCGCCTTCACGCATAGTGCGCGCACATTCTCGCGCCTTGCGCGTACCATGCGCGCAACTTCCCACGCTTCACGCACATCCACGCAATAATTCCTGCACTTGCACATTCATCGCCCAACAACCCAAGCATCATACAGGCATCGCGCACACATACTATCACGCAAAATCCTCACCACGCGCGCGCTGAGTGGGGACACTCAGAATTTAAGTCCCTGGGAGATGTAGAGAATCATGCCTCTCATGGCGTGATATGGTAGTTTTCACCAAGGAGTATACAGCACGAACTCATAGCATTACTCTGTGCGCTACCCGCAGCTATCTCTATATGAGGCGCAGCTTTCCCACGCAACGCGCGCCATGCGCGCACCATTCCCGCGCTTCACGATGTATACGCGCGCGCGCGTTCCCGCGCTTGCGCGCCCTATGGCGCCAGCCATCCAGAAGCATCCATCCACTGTCCACCAAGCTCCCTAGTGCGTATATTTCCATTTCCTTTATTAGCATAGTTCCACCTTTATTTTTATCATGCATTCTCACTCATATATATATTTACATACCTACTCGGTAGCGCTTCGGCTCCGCTTGACCGCACTTAGGCGCGCTATATAAGCGCCAGCAGTACATACTATTACTAACCTTACTTTTCCCTTGAACTTACTAGTTATCACCCACTATTTACTTAGCAGTACATAGTAGAAGTCTATTGGTCTACACTTTGCATCTATCTTTTCTTATATTGCTTTATATCATCACTTAAGCTTAGTCTCTTTTATTTCCGCTTACACGCGCGCGCTTTCCCGCGCTTCGCGCTAATACGCGCGCGCGTTCCCGCGCCTTCGTACCTTGCGCGCACTTGCGCTTTCTCACGCTTCGCTGAAGCGCGTACCTCTAGATCTTCGCAGCACTCGCTTCCCCTAGGGTCGAACGCACTTGTCTCCTCAAGAATAGCAGACTAGGTAACGCGCGACCTCACAACATTTTATAGATACAGTTAGGAGCATCCTTGTTCCTCATTGTATTGTTGTTTCTACAGCGTGTTACGGAGGATCTTTCCCCGAATCTTTACCTACTCGGCCGACTATCCAGAAAAGTATGTATTCCAACTCGCCACGTCGTCAAGAATGCTGAATCGCCCATCTACTGTCTACAGGGTTTTGATTGCCACTATCAAGGATATGGGCACATGTCCGTGCCCTCGCTGTGTCACGCCGAAAGCCTCGTTCAGCTTTCTGGGGCTCTTGAGTGACATGGACAGTCGTGTCGCCAATCTTCGAACATATGTGATGTCAAAGGTTACTGAGGCTCGCGGTTTTATTGCATCAGGATATACGGTAGACGGTGCCAAGGTGGAAAATACTCTCGGAGAGGGCTCGTGGGTACCTAATTTGGTGAGCACAACGGCTTTTGAGGTTCGAACAACTCAGACTGTCTGCTTGAAGAATCAATTCGTGCACAAGCTTGGGAAGTTTGGCCTTGATCCATTCCGCATGCTTGTCGTGGACCTCATGCACGAGTGCGAACTGGGCACCTGGAAAGCACTGTTTACCCATCTCATCAGGCTGCTTTATACCATTCCCCAGGGTAGCCGGCTCGTTGCGATCCTCGATAGTAGGTAGGAGAAGTTTGTATGAGATGCTGCGATCTGCCGCTGACTCGGATGGGTTGGCAAGATTCCGAGAGATCCCGACTTTCGGCAATGGTGTAATCCGGAAGTTTTCGAACAACACCTCTGAGATGAAGAGATTAGCAGCGCACGACTTCGAGGATATACTACAGGTATTTTCGAGTCGTTTAACCTTGCGTTTGGTTCACTGACATGCTCTCCATCATTAGTGTGCTATTCCGGTGTTCAAAGGATTATTCCCCCCCGGATCACGATACAATTGTGCAATCTCTGCTTTATCGGTTTGCGCAATGGCATGCGCTCGCAAAGCTCAGAATGCATTCAGGGTCCACGATTACCTTTCTCAAAGAGACATTTGAGAAGCTTTCTCGCAAGCTACGGAAATTTCAAAAATATACCTGTGCCGCCTTCAACGCTGTTGAATTACCTAGAGAGAAAAGAGCCCGCGAAAAAAGGGCTTCCCAACGTGCTGAAAATGGTAACACTTCTCAAGAGTCCAGCAGAGCGAGGGTCAAGAAGTTCAATTTGCTAACATATAAATTCCATGCGATGGGAGACTACGCGAGTACCATAAGGCTCTTCGGAACCACAGACTCCTTTACTACTCAAATAGTACGTATGTTCATGCCTTCTTGCAGTGTACCTGATGTTAAGTTTGGACAGGGGGAACTTGCCCACAGAGCCCTCAAGATGTTCTACCCACTGACCAACAAATTAGACACACCAGCACAATTAGCTAAACACGAGCACAGACGATGTGTGCTCCGGCGGGTAGCAGAAGCAGGAGGAAGTGCACCCTCCAGTAGTAATCAGTCGCAAGCTGACACACCCCCTTCAGGATTGTCCGAAATGCACCACTATATCTCACATTCTCAGAACAATCCAGTCGGCATATTCACTTTTCTCCGGGAAAATAATGGCGATCCGGCTGTCAAGGTAGAAGTAAAGCTTATGGATTTGTGTTATAATTTACTGACTGAGACTATCAGAACTTCATTCCAAAACTGAGGGACCACATTCTTTATAGGCTTCGAGGGTTGGACGTTAGTTACTGCGACCACACATTTACGGACGACGAACGAAATACGGTGATCATTCCAAACAACATCATCTTCTCAGTTCAGACCATGCAAGTTTGCTATACGACTTATGACTTACAGCGCGAATACGACACTGTCAACACTAGAACTCACAGCGACGTCATGGTACTCTCAGGCGAGTCAACGCCTAGCCACCCATACTGGTATGCCAGGGTGTTGGGCATTTATCACATGGAAGTATGGCTTGCTGGTGACGGCAGGAGCAAACCTTTGAAGCAGCACATCGAGGTTCTCTGGGTCCGATGGCTGGCCATGGTTCAAGGCTACAGATCTGGCATGAGACATGCTCGTCTTCCGAAAATTGCGTTCGTGGAGGAGTCCGACCAGGATGCATTTGGATTTCTCGATCCAGGGCAATTGATTCGAGGAGCTCATCTGCTTCCTGCATTTGCCTCTGGACGCGGTGTAAGTTCACTTTGGCAAGGAAAATCACTGGCGCGCCCTGGGGGCCAGCTAGACGACTGGGAGGAGTACTATGTAGGAATGTAAGTGCGAATATTCCAGTTCATTTAAAACTCCTGTAACGTCGAGCCAGATTTGTCGATCGAGACATGTTCATGCGATATACTCACTTGGGCGTTGGACACTCCGCAGCTTTGCGCAGAATAGCCAGGGAATGCTTTGGCTCTCGGTCGACAGCATCGACGGACGCCATGGACATTGTGAATGGCAAGGGTGATGCGGATGATGAAGAGGGCGGCGATGGCGAGGGTTCGGAAGGATGCGCTGGTCATGGCGATGACGATGACGACGGCGAGGTACCTCAAGAATTTCGAGTCGATGAGGAACTTGAAGTGGATGCTGATGACCACTTGGAAGGGTGCGAATACGAGTCCAATCCGCCGTCAAGTGACGAGGAATGGGATGAGAGTGACGGGGATGTCTCAGAAAGCGGCGAAGAGCATCATGGAGACGCAATCGATGAATTTTCTTTCTAATATAAAACTTGAATGATGATTAAGGCTAGCAGTATGATCGTGATAGTACTCGTACTATAGTAATTCTATCATTGTCACGGTACAATCATTAAACCATGACCAGCCCAAGAATATGATCATTCGCCATGAGGAGTCCGAGAACGGCCCCGTTGCCCCGCCGTCACGGTGACCTTGAGTCAAGCTTTCAAGTTTTGCTGTGACTGATCATGCGCTCTTTCCCTTGCTCCTCTGCACCGTACCTTACTGCACTTCTGCAAATGATTTATGTATATGACCTGAATGTACTATCAGGGTTGGCCAACCAGCAAGAACAAATTGTACTTAGTAACTGCGGGATCATAGGGAGCCGGACAATCTATCAGAAAGCTTTCAAAAGTCATGTAATATGACGCATAGGTGAGAGCATACTGCAACTTCAACAGAACCAGTAGCATCTGGAGTATTGTCTCTAGCCTTGAGCGATTGCAGCTGTCACAGCAGTGTGGGGAACTGGCATGATGCTATAGATTTGCTTAGCAGATGCAAGAGCTGGAAAGCCTTAAAAGTCGTGTCATTTTAGTAGCAATATCACGTTGGATTACATAGCCATACCTACAATCTCAAGGGCTTGACACATGAAGATATCCATCGAGGACATCGAGATTGAGAGAAGCGCGCTGTGCATCTTGTGATGGTGGTATGTACACGACATTGGTGTGGTGTTTAATGATAGCAATATCACGTTAGCCATACCTACAATCTCAAGGACTAGACAACATGAAGATAATCATCGAGGACATCGAGGTTGAGAGAAGCGCGCTGTGCATCTTATGGTGGTGGTATGTCACGACATTGGTATGTTGTTTAATGATACGCAGTATTTGTTGTTCAGGGCCAAGATAACTTCTCACGACAAGGTCTTGGATAGCATTATAATTCAACAAATAAATAAGGCAGATGGCAATGCACGTAATAGTTGGAATAAGTATACTATCACCCCTCATTGGCTGCAAGGCAGGAATGTCGCAGCCTTGTTATCAAATTTAATGATATTTTAAATCTGCCGACAAGTGCCAACGGCAATTTCCGCGACAAGGTCTTGAATGGCGTTGTAACTCAAAAATCAGATCTGGCAAACTAACAAAGCTCGAAATGATTGACGCGGGTATGCTACCACCTTTTATCGGCTACAATGGGCGAATGTCACAGCATTGTCATGGAGTGTTCATGTTGAGCTTGATTTGCGGTCATCCATGGGTATGTATGTACAAGTCAGACCATTCACAGTATAAAAACTAATATTTGGTGAGAGCAGATTTAAATCGTGTTATACTTCCCATGGCAACGATATCAAGGACTCATCAGTTCGCTGATGGGGCACCGAGAACGAAATGTATGATGATTGATGTAGTAGAAAGTGGAGTGCATTTCACCGTGGAAAGGTTGAACTAGCTGGCGCACTGTTATGATCTTATTCCCGACAAATTGACAGAGTGAATAAGGCTAGTAGAGTAGTTGAACTATACTCACCAGTACGGAGTCCGGATTTGACTTTCAAAAATCAAATTCTATTCAAATAAGTTAGGATCACGTGCGCGTGTTGATGGGAACACGTTGTCGGAGTCGAATTGTAGGCCACATCAATCCATATCTGACGCATCAGAATCATCAATGGTCCACAACATTTGCGCCACACTGGTCGACCAGATATAAGGCAGGCAGTCTTTTATGTTGTCTTCTTAATTTTTCCTCCTCACCAACTCTGCTCATAACACTCAATCAGCGTAATCATTGACACTGAACGTCTAGTGACATGTCCCCTGCCGGCGAGACTGGCACTTTGTTTACCCCTCCACGCGCCAATGCATCCATCAGTAAATTCTCACATTTCTTGAACTGCCTTTTTTGTAACTTGCCGCCGGTTAACTTCCAAAAAAGGTGCGGATAAGCCACGCGCAAGAACTGTGACACCCACTTGCCACAAGCAATTTTAAGTTGAAAAAGCAGATGCCTCCTCTTGACTGGACCTTTTTCCACTCTTATTTTGGCCTTTTTTCGATAATTTTGCCTTTGTAAGTAGTGCAAGTGCTAGCAAAAGTAGCAGCAAGTAATAACACTTATCTCACTTATTTTCTACTTGTTTGCGACTTAATCACACTTTTTGAGAGAAAAATGACGGCAAAACATAGCATTTCAAGCGACAAGTAGATTAAGTATAGAAAAAGTTGGACAAAAGACACTAAAAAGGAGTTTCAGAAGCAGCAATTAGCGAAGCAGTAGCATACTATGAAGCAGTGAAGCAGTGAAGGAGATGCATGCAGTGGGCAACAAGAAAGACAACAACTAGAACCCTATGAGTGCGCGCTCATCCTCCGAGTCTTTGTCTGGAGCGGAGGGTGCACCGCGCCTCTTAAAGGCAATCTCCTTCGCCTGTTCCCAGATATCCTGGATGACTGAGTCTTGCAGGCGGTTGATGGATGTCATGTAGCGCCTGGTCATTACACCGAAATTAGTGTCCGAGAACGCCTTTCGAGAGCCGCTGATCTTGCCCGAGGACTTGTTGAGAGAGTGAGGGACCTTGACGGCCTTGCCTTTACTGTTCGCCTCCAATTCGCTGACAAGCGTCTCGGAAGCGATAAGGCGGATGGCACGTTCCACCTAAAACACAGGAAATAATTAGCCGTGCTGTGAAGAGAGGGCAGGAAGATACATGCCGCTGCAGTGCAAAGGCTGAGTGCACCTTTTGCATGCGCTGTTGTGTGATGGTCGCCAATAGCACCCAAAGTAGCGCATGCGTGCTGTGTGAGTACCTGAATGATAAGCTCAGACTCGAAAGGGTTTCTCCAATTTCCCTTCCTCCGGGATGTTCCCATACAGGAACGCTAACTTGACAAGTAAGCTCTCGGAA